>NC_049907.1:33061865-33361865 GCF_001411555.2 Juglans regia | reverse complement strand
TTCTTGAATGCCCCTGCATATAACATCCATCCAGTCTATTGCAGGTATGCTTTAAATCCCCGGTGACTGGTATGCTCTTTTTCTAAAATTTAAGTCAATTTCCTAACATTTGAAGGGATTGGATTTATATGTCATTGGGTTCAATGCAGTAACGTGCATGTTCAGAATGTCTCTATCTCTGCTCCCCCTGATTCCCCCTACACCGTTGGTGTAGTTCCAGGTCAGTAATGATATTTGACTCGCCACTTTTTGGTTCCCAGTGGGAAAAAAAAAATGATCTAAGCTATAAATAAGGATTAATCTCCAATCAAGAGCCTTTCTTCATATCTGCCCATCTGGCCTTCTCTATATTGTTATTTATAGAAAACAATTGTTTAGAACTTTTTATTAAATTTAGTTTTGCAAAGGACCCAGAGCGATGGCATTTTGTTTCCTCTCTGGATTCCTTGGGTCTTGTATTTTTTCTTTTTTACTTGGGTCGTGTTAAACATGCCTACTTGTAGTAGAAATATTTCACTTGGATCTTTTGTCAAGCATGTTATCAAAGGAATCACACACTTTAATTGTATGTCTGTTCTGTTGTGATATCACTGATATGTGAGAATGGGTACTTGTTTGAAGTGTGGTTCTGGGGTTTTAACAAGACTCGCTGAACATTTTTGAAATTACACTTAACAGTAAAAAATATACTTACTCATTTACAAATCCCTCTATCCCTCTCTCTCTCTGGTATGCATTTCAGGCTTTCTCTTTTTTGTTTTGGAATGATTACATGAGGCGAAATTTCATTAAGACATGTTAATATTGTGTTGTGATTTCAGATTCCTCTGATAATGTGTGCATAGAGGATTGCATCATCGACATGGGCTATGATGCCATTGCCCTCAAGAGTGGTTGGGATGAGTATGGTATTGCTTATGGGAGACCCACCACTAATGTACACATCAGAAGGGTCCGCCTAAAATCATATTCGGGTTCTTCCCTTGCTTTTGGTAGTGAGATGTCTGGTGGCATTTCTGATGTGCATGTTGAGCAGGTCTATCTATACAACTCATTTGGCGGGATTGAGTTTAGAACCATCAAGGGCAGAGGTGGTTACATTAAGAGAATCATTATATCAGATGTTGAAATGGCAAACATCTTCTTGGCATTTGCTGCCACTGGTCAGTGCGGGTCCCATCCAGACAACAACTATGATCCTAATGCTCTCCCAGTTTTTGATCACATCACCTTGCAGGATGTGATTGGCACAAACATCACAATTGCTGGAAGCTTTACAGGGATACAAGAATCTCCTTTTACTTCTATCTGTCTATTCAATGTCTCCTTCTCAATTAGTTCTGGATCCCCCACTTCTTGGGTATGTTCCAATGTCTTTGGCTTTTCGGAGTCCGTGTATCCTGAACCTTGCCCTGACCTTCAGAGCTCATATCCAAATTCTTCCTCAGCTTGCCTTTCCCTTCTGCATTTCAATGGAGAAGTTGCAGTCTTATGATGCCTTTCCCTCCTCCATACTACTACAATCATACTTTTCAGCACCACTTTACAATGAGGAAAAAAACAGATATTCTCCTACCTTTTACCATTTCAAATTAGGCCACATTCTTTCCAATAAGAAACATGTCTACACTATTTTCTCCATATCCTCCTATATTTGCGTTTTTGTATGTTGAGATGTGCAGCTTATTTGTACAGATTCATTTCTTCATTCATGTGTAAGGAAATTTTTGATAGTGATGGTGCATAGGTACATTGATGTTGTTAGTATTGCAGTGCAATTTCATTGTAAAATGTTTATTTGATGTGGAGTTACATGTCATATGCGATGGTACATATGAAAGGAAATTTCAAGAGGAGCCATGTGATTTGAATAGAGGGTTTGGACTATCAAAGCAAAGATATACTGGATGAGTTTATTAATTTTTACTTCTTTTCCCTTTTTATTCATTTATTAATATTTTTTGGCCATTGATTTTTTCCCTCTTGACTGTTCCAAGATGTGAGTCTGCATAAATTCAGGTTGGAAACTATATCAAGATCCATTTCTCTCCCTTCACTTAAAAAGTTAGAACAATAGAGCATTTACAAAGAAAACCTAACGATTAATAATCAAAGATTAAACGGAAGGCATTTCAAATAGTATCGGCAACTTTTTTGCTAACTTGGAATTAGATGTGACCATTAGATTTTTTAGCTAATAATATTATATTATATTATTATAACAAATAAAAATGATTGTAGCTATAACTTTATAGTATTAACGCTATATGAATTTAATTAGGTTATTATTTAAAAAATAAACTATTTTATTACTGTACATCATTTACGTAGAAAAGAAGTTGGTTTTAATTTTTATAATAAAATATTACTTTTGATTATGAACTGTGCATCTTCAAATTTGAAGATGTACTTAAAATCATTGTAGCTCAAAGTTTAAATTTTTACATTTTGATAAAGTCAATGTACATGATTTTATTTACATTTTTTCAAATTTTGAAGATGCATTGGCTTCTGATGAGGCCAATGTCAATGCTCTGGAGAGGTTTGGATAATGAGCTGAGATGACAGTTGAAAGTTAAATAAAATATTGTTAGAATATTATTTTTTAATATTATTATTATTTTGAGATTTAAAAAAATTGAATTGTTTATTATATGTTGTTTGGAAATTTAAAAAAATTGTAATAATTAAATGAGATGAATTTTATATCCAAACCCAATTTAGGTCCCGTTTGGATACAAAAACGATTTCATATTATTTCATCTCATATTATCATTATAACTTTTCTAAATTTTCACACAAAATATAATAAATAATTTAATTTTTTTAAATCATAAAATAATAATAATATTAAAAAATAATTTTCTAATAATATTTTATTCAAATTTCAAATTTCATATAAAACAATCGATCTCTCACTATCCAAACATTTAGGTGTGATCATGATAGTATCCTTACTACCTGAGAGTGGAACAGGAGGTACTAGACAGCAGGAAGCCACAGTAAAGTAAATTCCACGTACGCTTCCTTTTGAGAGTAACATTAATAATATAAGATAAATATTTGGATTCGAAATTCAACAATTGGTAAATTCTAAACCACTTGAAATCAACTTAACACTGTTAGGGCTACATACGTAAATAGTATCACTAGATTATTTACAATAAGAGAAAGAGAAACATTTTAATCATAAAGAGATTTAGCAAAAATAAACCTACAAACTAATGTGATTTTATGATAAGTTAGATTGTAAAGCTATATTTATTGTAACGTAACCCTAACGTATCATATGAAATCACGTCAGTTTATAAGTTTACTTTTATAAGTTCTCTTTATGATTGTAATATTTCTTTAAGAGAAAATACTATAAACATAATAAGCGGGATTGCTTTCAAAACTAACTATCTTATGCGTCTTTCCTCTTTTGGCTTGTTGATTTAGGTTGTGTTTGAATGTTAAGCATATTTCAGATTATACGTGAATAGTTGTAAAATAATTTTTAAATAATAATAAAATAGTCTGAAAATATCAGTTGTATTACAAACAGTGAGTGATTAGTCCATCTCCAATTTTGTTATTGTTATTACACATCCAAATGTCGAACAATCAATTCACGTTATAGTTTCTTCTTGTTTCACTACAAAACTTCACGTCAAATACATTGATTGCTACATTAAATGCCCCTTCAATTGCCATCAACTATTTTAAGACTAATGTTATACACCGCACTCTTATTTTATTTTAATTATACAGGCAGGTTTGGGGGGTGAGATGAAAATTTTGTGTTTTGTTTTAGTATTTAAAATATTATATTTTAGTATTATTATTGTATTGAGATTTGAAAAAGTTGAATTAGGATTTGAAAAAGTTGAATTGTTTATTATATTTTGTATGGGGATTTGAAAAATGTGTAATAATGAGATGAGATGAGATGAGAATTTTGTGTCTCATCCCATCCCCCAAACCTGCCCTAAGTAATATGTGACACATTTATCACCATTAGATGATAAAGAAGCATGTAATAAATGATCATTTAATGGTAATAAATGTATCACATCATATTTAATGGGATGAAAGTGGGATGGTAGTATGGTGTATATAATTTTTCCTACTTTAATAGATGATGTTATCTTGCCCTTCGGCTCATTATTCTTGATTTCCACTCGAGTCTGCCTCCTAATCTCATGCATTACAATCGCGTCTCTTGGTGGGTAGGAACCGTTTTGGGACTGTGAGTTAACTAAAGTCTCGTTTGGATACAAGAAATGTTTCATCTCATCTTATTATTATAATTTTTTTAAATTTTCACACAAAATATAATAAACAACTCAACTTTTTTAAATTCTAAAATAATAATAATATTAAAAATTAATATTTTAACAATATTTTATTTAACTTTCATTTCATTTCAATTTATCTCATCTCAACTCACTATCCAAATAGCACCTAAGTCTACCTTAGGCTTTCTGGCCCTCTACGGCTGTTTACTCAATTGATAACCTTACGAGGAGTGCATGTCTCGTCCATAACGTCTTTTGCACATAATTGGTTTTTCTCATTTGTGAAGAATGCTGTTATTGAAACCGAGCAAATTATGGATAAAAAAACCGATTCTCACATATGAACTGTGAATGAACAATATTAAGATTGGGGGTGCTACCCGCACCTCTCGAGTAGGTAGCTTCTAGCCTCAACCCTACCCCCTGTGGGCGAGTGCCCATGTTTATATACGAGAGGGCAAATTGGCTCCCAAGACTGTTTGCCCATGGCCCACGAGGAGAGAGGGAGAGGAGGGGGAATGTTTTAAAACAAAACCTAAAGAAAAACTAACGTTGTTTTCTTAAAAAAATATTATTTTTTAAATACATATATTGGGTTGGTGGATGAGTGAAAACTCGGGTAGGCTTAAGCCTTGTCCGGACATTGTCCCCCGGCACTTACTAGTATGTGGGTAGGTGCCCTTGCCTGCCCCAGCCTGGGGTCGAATGGGGGGAGGGGCAGGATGCAGAGGCCCATCGCCGCCCAACCCTAATCAAGATATGTAAGTATTTACTTTCTTATATGTGATTTGGTCCATACCCTCGTCATTTTCTATCGCAAAATATGTGTTAAAGTGTTTTGTTAATAAATGTATCCCTCCATAACATTTTTAAGAATTAATCATGTGGCCCATAGTTTCTCCTCCAATATTGATTATTAGTGTTTAAAATTCAAAGTTTTTAATTTCTTTATGTTCTCGTCGGAATGGCCAGAGTTTTTCATATTGAAACAATAATTGGAATGGTGTAATGAGTTGTTCTGTTTTGGCTCAAATTTTGACTATTCCACTCTCTTCCAATCCATTCCGACTGCATTTTGGTATTTTGGCCAAACACTTATTTGAGTTTAGAATTAGGCTAAGAGCCATTCTACTCATTATTCCTACACCACACATCACATTTGATTTTTTATTTATTGTTTTGTACTTGTTAAATTAAAAGAATTTTTTTACTCATTATTGATATATCACATATTTGGTAAGAGTTCTGTTACTCATTATTTCCACACACCACACACCATATTTATTTTTGTTTTATTTTTCTTAAACTAATTGAATTATTCTGCTTATCATCCATATATCACACATTTTATAAGAGAAAAAAATAAGAATAAAAAAGTGTGGTGTGTATGGATGATGAATATAATTTTTCATTTGATAAAGGAAAAAATAAAAAAAAATATGTGTGGTGTAGAAGGCAAGTTCTTCTACAGGCAGTCGGCTGCTTATAACCGCTATGTAGTCGATGCCATGTCAACAAAATTAAAAATACCAAAAAATGCTTCTTGCAATCGCATGAGGGAGTTAGCATGCAATCGTGGCCATGCGGAAAATTTTCTTGGCAAAACACATCATGACCTCCCCTTCTTCCTCGTGCTTTCTCCTTCATTGCACCCCTTTCTCCCATTATGCTTGTTTCTCTCCTCTCCAAAGCTTCTTTTCTTTTCTTCCACAAAGAAAACTTCATTCTCAATCACCATGGCCTTTATCTTTGTAGCGCTCAATCACCATGGCATTCATCTTTACAGCTCCAAAAACTTCCTTCCCTTCTTCTTCTTTCTTTGTAACCTGAACCTTTGTTGTCCTGTCAAGATGCAACAAGCTTCTGTGCCTACAAATCACAAGCAAAAATATTTAGATAACTTTCATAGTATTAAAATGCAAAGGGAACAAAATATAAACGTCGAACCTTTTCTCTTTCTAAAACTAGTTCTATATTTTGCCTCTTCTAGACTGTCGTGACTGGAGCTCTCTTGGAAATATCATTTTTGGTTCTTCATAAGCGAATTCACATAAATGAATCCCTATAAACGTTAAAAAATCAATAAAGAAAATTGATAAACAAGGAAAAAGAAATTTTTTTTACTAGGATGTGTCGAAGTATGGGGTTAATGAACCGAGTGAGAGGAAGAAAACAAATCGATTTGCACAAATCCTTCACAAATTCTACAATCGACCCTTTTATACTTTGATTTTTCGTCGTGCATTTCTTTGCTTGTGAAGAAGAGTCATAGAAAGCTATGGAATAGAAAAATAGAATTTTACATGAGCATGGAATAGAAAGCCGTAATAAAAAAGGAAAATGCTACATGCCCCGCTGGGGGCTCCCGCTGGGGCATGTAGCATTTTTTTATATATTTTTTTAAATTTATTTTTATATAGATATTTTTAATAATTTTAAATATTTTAAAAAATAAAATAAAAATTATAATATTATTTAAAAATATTTTCTTAATTACGAAGTAGAATAAAAATTAATATTTAATTATTTGTATTTTACTTTCTGATTAAGGAAGTGTTTTTTTTTTACTTTCTGATTAAGGAAGTGTTTTTTAATGATTTGTTTTTTACTTTCTGATTAAGGAAGTGTTTTTTAATGATTTTTTTTTACTTTCTGATTAAAGAAGTGTTTTTTAATGATTTTTTTTTTTTACTTTTTGATTAAGGAAGTGTTTTTTAATGATATTTTAAATTTATTTTATTTTTTAAAAATATTTATAAGTGTAAAAAAAAATCTATATAAAAAATAAATTAAAACATTACACATAAAAAAGTACATGTTAAGCTCAACGGGAACCCCCAACGGGAGCTGTAATATGACTATTTTAAATATTTAAAAAAAAATCATAATATTATTAAAAAATATTTTCTTAATCATGAAGTAAAATAAAAAATTATAAAAAAATATTTTTTTATAATTTTTTATTTTACTTCGTAATTAAGAAAATATTTTTTAATATATATTTTTTACTTTTGGATTAAGAAAATATTTTTTAATATATATTTTTTACTTTTGGATTAAAAAAATATTTTCTTAATAATATTTTAATTTTATTTTTTTAAAATATTTTAAAATATTAAAAAATCTAAGTAAAAATTATTTAAATAAAATATATATTAAATAATACTACAGCCCCAGCGGGAGCCCCCAGCGGGGGCTGTAGCACTACCCAATAAAAAAAGAGTGGATATATATTCACTCTAAAAATTAGTGAAAAATGGAAGGAACCTGGGAGACTCTTTTTCGAGATCTGTCTTCTGATTATTTTTTTTAAGTCGTGTTACATAGAAGTACCAATTCTATATGCCACTTAAAAATATGTAATTTTATTTTTTTATCTTTATATTTTAAGTGGTATTGAGTATGAGATTTATGTTTAGAATTATTATTATTATTATTATTATTTTTTGTGGTAGAAATGAGTAGAATTTTTATGGTAATTTGGAAAATATTTGAAAAAGGAAGGGGCAACTTGTAAAAGCGGAAACCCTTTTCTTCTACCTACGATATTTCTCTTCAGTTCACAATTTTCCTACCCTAATTTCTCTACCTTCCAGCAGCCCAGTCTTCCTCCATTCACAGACTTCTAGTTCGCGGCTTCAAGTTCAAGCTCCCGCCACAGTTCGTGGCTTCAAGTCCGCTCCGTCGCAGCACTTCGGTGGCTCGGTCCTTCGAAGCCACGGTTTCTCTCTCTCTCTCTCTCTCTCTCTCTCTGATTGGTTCATTAAATCAGGATTCATTAGTTTATTTTGTTGTTTGTACTTTGAAGTTTTGAACTTTGGACTTTGGAAGTTTGGAATCAATTATCAGGCCCTAGCCATTTGTAAAATTTGTCAATACGTGGTACCTGTAGGATCAACGGGTTTTAAGGGGGTTTAAGCTGTAAAGACGACTCTAACGGTAAACATTGGAAGCTCATCTTTTTGTTAGCATAAGGTTACCCCGTCTGTCTTTAGGTATCAGTTAAGAGCTCTCTCATTAGATTAGCTAAAGTTAAAGTACATTTTTTATGAATGTAAGATGAATTTTGCTTTTAGTTATTCCATTTACATAAGTCTCCACATTGGAATAGTCATTTTTTTATTATACGACAATAAAGTAATAGAAGATGAATTTAGCTTTGACTATTCACATTAAATCTCCATATTGGATTATCTATTTATTCATTATATATTAATAAGTAATTAATAATTTCAAAAAGATTTTAAATTTTTAATTATGAATTTATTTTATTTTATCATATTTTACTATTCATACTATTATATATTAATTAGTAATCATATTCTAATTATATTTTTTCAATTGTCATGTAAAAGGGAGAGAAATAATTGATATAAAAGAGAGAGAAATAAATAATATAAAATGTAGTTGATGAATGAATAGTTCCTTTCAAATTTGGAAATAATTTTAGAAGTGACTGTAGCTAGCTTTTCCAATGTGATCATATTTTATGGTTTAATAGCCAAATCTTTAATAAATTTAGCTTTTAGCTAATCCAATGAGAGTGCTCTCGAGTCCTTGAAAATATTTACTATTGAATTTGTATTTCACTTTGAACTTGTTTTTCCGTTCATGTTTGTGGGTTCGCTTTCTTGTACTTTTTGTCTCTGATGTATGTAACTTATACCCTGCCTCCCCCAAGGAAAAAAAATTCATGTGTGCATACTTTTGTTATTTTTATGAACCTGAAGATGATAACTTTAGAATGTTCGATGGTTATTACCATTTATTTTTTTACCGAAATGTGCTGTTTTTTTCCCTATTCTAATTGAGCGACCAAATGGAAGAAAAAGGACATTGGAATTATTTGCTTTAAAGCTTTCTTAGTTGTTCCATAGTAAGGTAAACTGATCAGTTAAGTGCACATTTCAGGGTTATGGGATCATCAAATATCAGAGATTTGTTGACATCATTTAGTCCTTCTTTAGATTTCTTTGCCATAAGCTCTGGAGATGGTCGAATTAAGATTTGGGAAACTTTGAAGGGCCAGATACAGACTGAATTCTCAGACATCACCTCAACTGATGAGATAAATATATTAACCAGACATGAAAGAGGGCACCTATCAGTTGATTATACATGCATGAAGTGGTTATCGTTGGACAGAAGGAGAAAAAGGAAGCTTGGTTACTCATTGTTAGTCTTAGGAACAGGTAGTGGTGATATTTTAGCACTGGATGTCTCTGCTGGTCAATTGAAATGGAGAATTAATGACTGCCACCCTGGGTGAGTTTATCGTGAAAATCAGATACTTGATTAATAATAAAGTTTATTTGTGCCATGATTTGATATGCTACCGCATATGTTGTACGATCATATTAAATTTATAAGTGGGCTATAATTTTTCCCCATCTATCTTTAAATCATGACAGCTTTATCTTTGAAGCCCTGCGTTTAGATTAGCTGGCTTTTGTTGTAACCCACCATTAGAGTAGACTGCATTCCAACTTTTTTTTTTGTTGACAAATATTGAATGCTGTTTCACATTCTTTCTTCTTTTCTTAATCACTTCACCTCTTTCCGTGATCCATAGGACCTTGGTTGACCAAGGCCTAGACAGACCCCCAAAACTGGGTAATATGCTGCAGCTGTTGCTGATATCAGCAGACTTGGTTGTTGATACCAGCACTGTTGACATAACTGACAAATAAATTACAAGGCAGACATCCTATGTTTTGGAACATGCTCTTGATAGTTGTGGCTTTTAATAGGCTGGAAGTCTCTAAAGAGATACTTTTTTTTTTTTGTTGATGGTAAGGTGATTCTATTAATGAGCACAAAAGTTCCATCTAAGTACGCAGGGTGTATACAACAGATACACGTAGTTTTTTTTTTAATATAGGTAATCAAGAGAATTTTTTTTTTGATAGGTAATCGAGAAGTTATATTCATAGAAATAGGCAAAGCCTAGGTACACAAGAGATTTTATTCATAGGAAAATGAATATAACTAGAAACTATTTGTAGAAACATGACGTTGGTAATGTTGGTGAAAGTTCTGTGGTCAAAGACTAGATTTTTAAGGGAACACCAGAAAAGATCTTAAATATGTGATATGAATAGTTATTTATTTTGGCATGCAATAAGAATATTTTAATATGTAATTAATTACGGAAGAAATTAACAATGAATGATTTTAGTTTAGCTGTAATGCTTATGTCTATATTTGGTGAACCTAATCCACTTCTCTCCTTCCCTCCTCTCTCTCTCTCTCTCTCTCATGTGCAGGGGTGTTAATTCCATTTCATCTCCTACGAATGGTTCCTGTATTTATACTGCAGGTGCTGATGGCATGTTATGTGAAATTGATTCTCTATCGGGAAACCTGTTGCAGAAGTTCAGAGCTTCTACAAAGGCAATTTCCCGTATATCTGTTTCATCAGGTAAATATTCTTTACATATTGGTGGGGATTCTTGCCTTAAAGTGGTGGTGAGTTAACACATTTTACTGAGAACGTTAATGTTGTATGTATACATAAATATCTTACAGAAGTATTTTATCTGGAATAATGCAGTTCTATGGTCAGAATGTGGTGCTGTGGTTAAGTGAATATATAGTCAACTGTGTAGTGAATATGACATTAAAAAATTCACACGGTCAGTGATGCTTTAATCTAGGGGATTCAGTCAGGTCTTTATTCAATCATTTGGTATTGGAGGATGTGCTGTATGAACTAGAGCCCCTTTAGATATCTTGTCTGGCTACGTGGTAGTAGTTGTAATAGCAATAATAATATTAAAAGAAAAAATGCTATATACTATACCATCATTCTACTCTCATCCAACTATGTTGATGTGACTATCAACTTTTGAATATATTGTTTTAAAAACAAGAATTGATTTAAGCGTCGTACACAGTGCCGCATCAGTATAGTAGGATAAGAGTGGGTATAGCATCTAGCATAACTCTGATGATGGCAATAATAATAATAATAAAAACAACAACAAAAGAAATTGTAGAACGTTAAACATAAATGAAGTAACTCGAGTGTTCAGGGAGAATACTTTCCATGTGTTAGGATAGAAATAAATTATTGTGTACTTATTAATCTTCTAACATTGAAACCTTGGTTGCAAATTCCTCAGATGGGAAGATATTAGCAACTGCATCTGCACAGTTGAAGATTTTCAATAGTTCTGATCACAAAAAGATGCAGAAGTTTTCCGGGCATCCTGTAAGTCTGATGCAGTTCTACATTCTTGTTGTGTCAATACTGTTTTCCTCTTCTTCTCTTTAGATGAGTGAATATTTAGTCTGTGTGGTTATCTTTTCCATCTTTCTGATCTTATTGAAATAAGTTTTTTAACTCTTTATAGGGAGCTGTTCGCTGTATGATTTTTTCTGAAGATGGGAAGTACATCCTCTCCTCTGCTGTTGGTGAAAGATATATAGCAGTATGGAGGATTAGTGGCGGCAAAAAGCAGTCAGCAAGCTGTGTTCTTGCAATGGAGCACCCTGCTGTAGTACTTGACAGCAGGTGCATTGATAATGGGGAAGCCAGTGATGCAGGTCTATATGTTTTGGCTATTTCAGAAGTTGGGGTTTGTTATCTTTGGTTCGGTCAGAACATTGAGGAGCTACGCAATAATAAGCCCACAAAAGTCTCATTATCTTTTGAGGACATTGCATCTATAAATCATAAGGGTGCATTACCTACAATATTTGCTGCAAAATTACAAGCCATTACCAAACCTACATCTGGGCAGGTCTTTGTTGCTTATGGGTTGCCAGTAAAGCCATCCTTTCAGAAGATTTTAGTGCATTCTGGCTCAGATATAAGTTTGAATATCTCCAATGATGGGGTTCTTCTACCAATTAGTCAATCTCGCATCAAATCTAAGAAAGGATTGGATTTTCAAAATGGAGGTATGAATCCATCATGAAAAATCTTCCCTGTTCTATTTATTGTTAACGCAAAGGCATGATATTTCTTGAAAAGAAAATGAAAACAATTTTTAGTGCAGATATATAATAGATAAAATAAAGTAGGTCCTGAGGATTGAGTGTTTTCTTGCTTTGATAAATCCAGTTGCACAATAATCTTATATGAAACTTTTTAGGTGCTCCTGCTTATCTTTTATTTTCCGTAATGAAGTTCGAAGATTATTAAAATAGTCACACCTGCACGATGTGTGGTAATAAATTGTTAATTTTTAACTCCATTATATTTTTAATTTTTTTTATAACCTGATTGTGAAGTTGTTCGAATGTTGCCTTCTTCAATTACCAATTTTAATGAATTTATAAATAGGAAAGAAGATGAAATGTTATAGATGAAAGAAGATGGAGTGTTCTTGACCTTTAAAAGTTCATGAATTTTCAAATTATTTTAAATTTATGATCACTCAATATATGAATGGATGGCATGGCTCTACAAGAGTAAAACTATTTCTCCAAAAATTATATATAGAGGAAAGAAGATGAAGTCTTCATAACTTTTAGAATTCCATGATCTTTCAAATTAAATTTGTGGCCATTTCACTTATGAATGGATGACGTGGCTCCACAGAAACAAAGCTATTGTTTTGAAAAATTATATATAGAGGAAAGAAGATGAAATGTTTTAGATGAAACAAAAATAATTGTCCATTACATTTAAATTTCCATGACCATTCAAATTATTTAAATTTACTGTTATTTAATTCCGGAATTGATGGAGTGGCTCAGCAGAAGCAAAGCTATTGCTTCGAAAATTATTTTAGATGGTCTGACTATGTTGTTTCCATGGAAACTCTTTTAGTGTAGCCACCATGTTGTGACAGAATTTACTATTAATGCTTTATTTTCGTTTTTAATTCCTACAGTTCGCTCGCATTTATTTTATTTTCCTTTATTTTTGGTGTTGGATAATGCACATATGTGATGTATATTGTCTATTTTCATAGTGTTTAGGAGTAATGCTAGGGACAAGGCCCATACAAGCCCTTTGTAAAAAAGTGGGTCCCACTAATAAAGAATAGTTTTTTTTTACACTTTTAAGGTGGGATCCACTTTTTTACAAGGGCTTTTTTATTTGGGGCTTGTGCAAATCATTTCTCATATGCCTAGTGGTCTGCTTTAATATTAGTTCCTTCATTAGTTACATTTTATTGTGTTGATTTTAAAAACTTGTTTGGTGATAAAACAGTTACTGCATTAGACCGTGCAAATGCGGAGGATGCCTTACTTCCTATTCCGAAGATTTATTCTCATGAAAAAAAGAAAACATATACAAATATGATTGTTGAGCCTGATGAGGCAATGGCTCATTCGAGTGGCAGTAACAGTCGAGCCAAGCTTGTAGAGAGGGAAGGTATGTCTAATATACTTGCCGGAATCTTGTAACATTTTATATTTTTGCCTTATACTAGTCTCTCATATGGTTTATAAATTGATTTTTAATTTATCAGTTTGGGGCCAGGACATTCTTTTAATGACTCTTTGGGAAGTGCTTGTTCTTCTGATAATTTGAACAATTTCTCATCCACTCAAGTTTAAATTTGAGTATAGCCACCAGACAAAAGCATGGGCATGGAAATGGGTTTGGGTTTCCATTCCAGCGATCTCTCACTATTGATGACTATTAGTAAAGAGACTTTAGTGTTTCACAGCCTGATGTTGTATGTGGTTTTGCCATATTGGGTGGGTTGTGGAAGTAATGCCAATCTATGCATGTTCACACAAGGGTTCAATGTGGAATTTTCTATATTCTTCACAGGTTATGATGTAAATCATGAAGTTAAACTTTCTTAAAGTGAAATTTCCTCTATGTTTCAGCATAATCTACTCTATTTGGTTAAATTAGGGTTAGTGTGATTGCAACTGAACTTCTGGCAATGGCCTTTGGCCAAAATATGGGTTTCCACTTTAGAAAAGGAAACGATGAGGTGGCATATGTCTTTCTATTTCACTGGCCTGTGACCGTTATATGCTTGTGGTTACCAACTTTTCCTTTTAGAAGAGTAAAAGAAAGTTTTTTAATGGTGCTCCTGGTTGGCCCTATACGCCTGCTGGTCTGTGCAGATGACATGGATGAAGTAGAAGTGGACACTGAAGCATTTTGCATGGAGGACAAGCTGAGATCATTAGGGATACTTAGTAATGGAGATGACCTAACATTAGACTGTACAGTTGATTTTGCAACATTCAAGGGTGTTAATCTTGAAGCTGAAATGCCACCAAAGAAGGTTTGTTGATTCTATTGTTTTGTTTTTTTTATCAAATCAGAAACTAAATATCATTGTCTCCCCACTCAACAACACATGCTCCTCATCCCCTCTAGACAAAGGGGAAAGCATCAGCCATTGTTATTTACTCTTTATATGTTTCCTCTACCAGATAAGGGCATCTGTTCTATCTATGGACCCTAGTGATGCATACAAGTTACTGCGAGTGTTGGTGGCCAAGTGGCAATCCAGGTTAGTCCTTTCTCTTCTATTGATGGTGTTGCAAATACATTTTAATCAGTTTTATGTAGCAATCTATTAACCATATAATTTCTTAAGCATCTTCTTTGTATTCTACTGAGCCAACTCATCCTTTATTTTATTTTTTATTTTATCTTATTGATCCATCCCAACCCTTAACATACTAAAAAGGCCTTTCATTGTATTGTCTTTATCACCACAATTAATCTTCTCGACTTTTTGATATTAAGATTTAAAATAAAAAGGTTTGAAGCTGAAAGGTTTCCTACCATTAATGATTACTAGTTCAATTGAGAGGAAAAAAGCCAACTCATCCTTTATTTTATTTTTTATTTTATCTTATTGATCCATCCCAACCTTAACATACTAAAAAGGCCTTTCATTGTATTGTCTTTATTACCACAATTATTCTTCTCGACTTTTTCATATTAAGATTTAAAATAAAAAGGTTTGAAGATGAAAGGTTTCCTACCATTTTTTATTACTAATTCAATTGAGAGAAAAAAGAAGACTTTTCATCTTATAGTGATTATCAAAACCACTCCCCCCACAACTGATGTGATTTTTTTTCTCTCTCCTAAAATTTTCTCTCCGTACACTTTTTTCTTTTCTTGGTTTTCTTGTGTCTTGCTTCTGGTGTTGGGTCGTCTATGGTGGTAGTTCCTTGTGGTGTTTAGCATGTAGTTCAGTGGAGTTAAGTTATAGATTGGAGATTCTCGATATAGTGCATTGTAGGGTGGAGATGGGTATGAGCACAGAGGTCTTCATTGAACAGAAGGTATTTGTGTTCAGTAGGGAGAATGATAGGTGGTGGAGAATCACCGAGAGTAGTTGGCGTGTGGTGAAATACATTTCATTAGAGCATGAGGCTTTGGGGTGGTTGGGTTTGATGGTGAGGGAGTGTGCTGCATCTTTGGGCTCTTCAGAGTTTATTAGAACTCGTAGAACTGGAAATGCAGTTTTAATGATACAGAGTGGGTGTAACCGCAATGGAAGATATTTCTCCATTTCGGATTTTGGGCATGAAAAGAGGAGAGGAATGTTAGTGGTTCCAGAGGGCAGTAAGGGTGAGGGGTGGAGGAAATTTGGAGATAAGTTGAGGGAGTTCATGGCTCATCCCTCTATTTCGGGGGTGAGTAACAGAGTGAGGGCACTCCCATGGCATTCGCAGGCAGCCAAGGTTGATGCTCCTTCATTGATGGTGGATGCCTCAAGGTCGTACAGTGAGGTCCTTCAAGTGCAGAAAGTACGGCAGCAAGAGGTGAGTGGAGCGGTGCCTATAGTGCCAGAGGTTGTGCAGAGATCGTGCAGAGGCAGTGAAACAGAAAAAGAATTTCTGTTAAGGGGTCTATGTAATATGGAGATTAAAGTGGGGCTGTTGTTGGAAGAGTTGCTCGAGCTTAAACGGTGTGTAAAGGGAAAGGGAGTGAAGGATGCGGGTAATGGGCCGGGAAGGGAAGATGGGCTGGGTGTAAAGGAAGGAAAGCTGGGCTGGGATGGGAAGCTCGCTGGGTTGGCGAAGGGGGAAAGGGCCAAGGGGTCGGGTCAGGTTGCGGGTCCAAAGCTGGTTTGGAAGGCGACTCGGGTACCACCCGATATTTCGGGTCAGTGCCTTGCGCAGCTTCCCGGGACGCCGATACGTGCCGGAATGGCTACGGTACCGGCACAGAAACTCCCGACCGCCCTCGAGGAGCATCAGGGTGAGCCGGTTCAGGTACCTCGCCGGGAGGTTATCGAGGAAGGCATGGTTTCGACTAAGCCAGGGCCGATACCCACTATTCCTACGTTGTCGTGTTGTAGGTTGTCAGTGGAGGAGCCACAAAAGCTGTCGTGTGAGGTGGACGAAGGGACAGCAGCGGTTTTTGTGCAGTCTCACTTGCCGGAGCATGGGCTCTCCCTTCTTAGGGCTCCGAGAGTTCAAGAGGAGCCTACGAGTGGGTTTTGTCTGTCGATGGTTCACTGGTTGGGGTTGGAGGAGGCTCAGAAACAGTTGTGTGTAGGGGAGGGAGGTTCTGTAGTTTCGTTGGAACAGGGGTTGGTTGTTTATGAGGGGTACACAGTGGAACCAAGTGTTGATGTTTCTGTGGGGTATGCAGGGGAACCTAGGGTCGAATCAGAAGTTGTAGGTGGCTCGGAATTGGCTTTATTTGCTTCAGTCAGTAATGCTGAAGAGGGGGTCACTCTAACACCCTTGTGCACACTCCCACCCAGTAATTATGGGAGTTCTTCGTCAAAGTGGGTTTTCAAAAAAGTAGAGGAAATTCAGGAGGTCATTGGGATTTCGTTTGGAGGGTACAAAGAACAATTTAAGGCCCTCCTTGTAGCACTTGAGGCTAGTCATTCAAAGTCAGCCTCCAAGCGGGATAGGGAGCTTAAAAAGTTAACTTGCTCTATTAATTATGATGTGAAACAAGGGAGTGGTGGAAGGGATCGGTCGAGGGGGAGGGGTAACATAGTGGTTTATGAAGCCTAAGATTTTATCATGGAATGTCCGGGGGCTTAATGATCGTAATAAGCGCCTCCGAATCAAAGCTTTATTGCGGTTGTGGAAGGGTGATGTGGTGTGTTTGCAAGAAACAAATAGACGTTTTATTGATAGGAAATTCGTGTGCGGTTTATGGGGGTGTTCATATGTAGGTTGGACTTATTTGGCCTCTTCGGGAGCCTTTGGAGGAGTATTGCTTATGTGGGATAAAAGAGTGGTTGAGATGATTGAGGAATGTGTTGGAGAGTTTACGGTTGTGACTTTATTTAAAAATGTGGATGATGGATGGGAATGGGCATTTGCAGGTTCCTACGGTCCTAACGTCGATCGGGACAGGAGAAGGTTGTGGGAGGAGTTGGCGGGAGTATACTCCTTATGGGAGGTGCCGTGGTGCATGGGGGGTGATTTTAATACTATTCGGTTTCCTAGTGAGCGGTCAGGACACTGTCGTCATTCTTTGGCCATGGAGGAATTCAACGAGTTCATATTTGATCTAGATTTTATGGATCTCCCTTTGGTAGGGGGTGAATTCACTTGGTCAAATGGGCAGGTTTGGTCGAGACTAGATAGATTCTTAGTATCTCTTTCATGGGAAGCTAAATATCCTGAGGCAAGCTAGAGAAGACTAGCTCGAGTCAGTTCTGATCATTATCCTATCCTTTTGGATTGTGGGGGTATTTATAGGGGACGACGGTAGTTCAAGTTTGAAAATATGTGGTTAACAGCAGATGGATTTGTAGAGAGGGTTAGTGGTTGGTGGTATTCATATCAGTTTGTCGGTACTCCAAGTTACATTTTGGCAAGTAAGTTGAAGGCATTGAAACAAGACTTGAAGAAGTGGAATTTGGAGATGTTTGGTCATATTGACAACCAAAAGATTTCACTATTGGAGGAACTGCAGGAACTTGAGAATAAAGAGCTTTTGGGAGATAATACGGAGGAGGTGTTATTGAGGAAGGGAGCGGTTATGGCCAATTTGGAAAGGATCTTGCTATCGGAGGAGATCTCATGGCGTCAAAAATCTAGGGCACTTTGGTTGAAAGAAGGTGATAGATGTACGAAGTTTTTTCACAAAGTGGCTAATTCACATCGACGGAACAATGTCATAGAGTCACTTCAATCAGGATCTCAGGTGATATCTTCTCCTTTTGAGCTTGAAAATCACATAGTACAGTATTATGAGTCTCTTCTCTCGGAATCAGTTAGTTGGAGGCCGAAGCTTGATGCTTTGCATTTTGAGGAAATTGATTCGCAGAGTGTGAGTAATATGGAGAGACCTTTTGTTGAAGAAGAGATCCACAAGGTCATAGCTGGCATGGCAAAGGATAAAGCGCCGGGGCCGGATGGTTTTTCAATGGGGTTCTTCCAAACTTGTTGGGATATTGTAAAAGATGATGTTATGCAGGTTTTCCACGAATTTCATGCCTTTCAGAAGTTTGAAAAATCCATCAATACATCCTTTATTGCTCTTATTCCTAAGAAAAATGGGACTTCGTCTATTGAAGATTTTCGGCCGATAAGCCTGGTTAGTAGTGTGTATAAGATAATCTCGAAGGTCATTGCTAACCGGCTTAGCCCGGAGTTAGAACATATTATCTCCAAGTCCCAGAACGCTTTTATTCGTGGGAGACAAATTATTGACTCAGTACTTATTGCAAATGAATGCTTGGATTACAAGATAAGGGAGGGAGGTTCAGGTGTTTTGTGCAAGCTTAACATGGAAAAGGCTTATGACCATGTGAATTGGGAATTCCTCTTATATGTGCTTGAGAGATGTGGCTTTGGGATTAGGTGGATTGCATGGATGCGTCAGTGTATTTCTACCGCCCGTTTCTCAGTTTTGGTTAATGGTACACTTGCTGGTTTTTTTGCTAGTTCAAGAGGCCTTCGACAGGGAGATCCTTTATCTCCTCTTTTATTTGTCATAGTTATGGAGGCTTTGAGTAGGATGGTGCAGGCTGAGGTTGGGGGAGGTTTCTTATCCGGTTTTCAGGTGGGTAATGGTGAGGTTGGCACTATCACCATATCACATCTTCTCTTGGTAGATGATACATTAGTTTTCTGTGAAGCAAAGAGTAGCCAGATCCAAACGTTAAGAGCATTGTTACTTTGTTTTGAGGTAGTGTCGGGGCTAAAGGTGAATCTGGGCAAGTCTGAGATGGTTCCTGTGGGGGCAGTTCCTAATATTCTCAGGTTAGCTAGTCTCTTGGATTGTAAGGTGGCCTCTTTTCCAATGAAATACTTGGGTCTTCCCTTGGGAGCATCTTTCAAGAATAAAGCTATATGGGATGGGATAGTGGAGAAGATAGAGAAAAGACTGGCTGGTTGGAAATGAGTGTACTTATCGAAGGGGGGCCGTCTCACGCTTATCAAGAGTACTCTTAGTAATCTCCCAACGTATTTTTTATCTTTGTTTCCTATGCCAGTAGGGGTGGTGAATAGGGTGGAGAAACTCTTTAGGGCGTTCCTATGGGGTGGAATGGGAGAGGAGAAGAAATTCCATTTGGTTAGATGGGAGACTGTATGCGCCCCAGTTGTGAATGGGGGTTGGGTGTCTGTAATTTGAGAATTTTCAATAAAGCTTTATTGGGAAAATGGTTATGGAGATATCATCTGGAGGAGGGGTCATTGTGGAGGGATACTATTGATGCTAGATATGGGGTAGATTGGGGTGGGTGGTGCTCTAAGGAAGTAAGTGGGGGCTATGGGGTGGGTTTATGGAAGTATATAAGGAAGGGGTGGCCAGGTTTTGTAAATCAAGTTCGCTTCGTAGTTGGCGAGGGCAGTCACATCAGATTTTGGAGGGATGTGTGGTGTGGAGTCCAGGCTTTGGAAAGAGTTTTTCCGACCTTATATTCCATTGCAGCTGATAGGGAAGTTTTAGTGGCTGATGTGCGTATATTCTCTAATGGAATGCATCTATGGAATATCCTTTTTAATAGGGACCTACATGATTGGGAATTATCTATTGTTTCAGAATTTTTCAGCTTATTATATTCCACGGAGATTCCAGCGACACAGCGAGATAGTTTGAAATGAAGGTCTAATAACCATAAGTTATGTACAGTCAAGGCGTATTATAGCATCTTGACAACACGACTTGAGATTACTCCGTTGCCTTGGAAGAATATTTGGAGGGCTCGTGTGCCCCCTAGAGTAGCTTTCTTCGTTTGGAGTGCAGCTATTGGGAAGATACTGACCACGGATAACTTGAGGAAGAGAGGATGCATAGTATTGGACTAGTGCTATTTGTGTAAGAAGAATGGAGAATCTGTGGACCATCTATTACTACATTGTGAGGTAACAAGGGTGTTGTGGGATGAGATCTTTCTGAGGGTTGATATTGCATGGGTTATGCCTAAGCGGGTGGTGGACTTGCTGGGATGTTGGTCAAAGCTGCAAGGTTGCAATCAAGTGGCAGCAGTGTGGAAGATGATCCCGCTGTGTATTATGTGGTGTATTTGGATGGAAAGGAATGCCCGTGTTTTTGAAGATAAGGAACGCACAAGTACTGAGTTGAAGAATTTTTTTCTCCACACTCTAATGTGTTGGTTTTCCAATATTGTATTAAATGGGGACAATGTTCAGGAATTCTTGTCTTTAATTAGCCTTTAGAATGTTTTTAGGAGTTCCTTTGTATACGTCCTGTGTACAAGGATTACGTTTATTCATTCATATATATAATATCTCTCTTTTTTACTGATAAAAAAAAAAAAAAAGTGATTATCAATACCCATTACTTGTCTCCTTGGCTTTCCTGCCACTTAACTCTTCTATCACTTTATTATTACTTTTCCAGTAATAAAAAAAGGACTATTCATCTTATTGTAGGATTGACTCTTCATTACCTATCCGTTTGGTTTCTTCACCTCTTAACTCTTCTACTTTGAACTCTTTGTATTCTCACCAGGTAATTTTGATATTTATTGAGATTAAAATTGCCATTCCTCCAGATGATAAGAATTTTCTTGTTGTCTTAACAGGACATGGAGTGGAAAGTATGCCCTTCCATGGATATATCATATACTTTTGAATCACAGTCATCATGTTATGTCTCAGGAACTGACAAGCCAGATGCTCGACTCCTTATACAAGGTGAAATGCTGTGAATTTCTTCCTAGTTTTTTGGAGTTTAATTTTATAAATATGAAATAGTGGATCAGTCGTTTTTTTTTAATATTTTTTTATAAGTAATATATTTTTATATTTTTTTATAAGTAAAAATATTATATATATAAATCAATAGGAGTAACCAAGTACATTGGACGTATACAAGAAAAACAAGAAAACGTGTTTTCTCTGATCACAACCTTGTGCTTGTGCTTATATTATAGACATTTGATTATGTAACTAGATATGTCTTCATCTACAGTTTTGTTGTAAAAGTTGAATTTGATGGATGGTTGTAGAAGGGGAGGATTATAAGGTTTAGGTGTTAGAAAGGCCCAAGGATAAGCCTTTTTTTCCTAATTAATGTTTGATTTAATTAGGATATTTGATATGCCATAAGATTCATAAAAAAGTTTCATTTCTATAACTTCACTGAAAGGGAATGAAGATAAAAATGTGGGTTCATTGATCAATAGGGGATCATACTCTCTGGATCTGATTATTTAATGTCTTAACGTGGGGGAGTAAAAATATCTTTCCAGAAGCAAGCTTTGATCTAAAGTTGTCGTACATTGCATGACATGTTTAAATCATGTTTTTCTTCATACAGATTACTAAACCCAGAGGTGCTGCCATTCAACCTTTATTACAATTATCGGGTCGTTTGCAACTTGTGATGGCACAGGTTTTTAACTTTGCATCCTCTCTCGTTAACGCATTATTATCTTATGAATTTGTTGTTTTTTAAGTCCACCGTTCGTACTCTTTATACAGATTGACAGGGCTTCACAGAACAAAACTCTGAGTTCGGCATATGACAGCCAAATAAATGAAAGTGAAGATGAGGATGAAGAAGTTGATGAAATTCTTTATGAAGAAGAAGATGATGAATCTGAATTAAGCAGTGATGACAATAGCTAGGTGCATTGTACCATATGAGGTAAACACTATATTAAGAACAATGAGATTTTATTTTTCCTTTGTTCTAGAAGTCTATATAATTAGGAGGTAGACAGCTTGGAAGAGATAATTATGTGAGCATCCATCAATACCGTGAGCTTTGGTTGACATTTTCAAGGCTTGGTAAGGTACTTGGAGTTTGATCTTAAGGTTTTAGTCATATGCTTGGAGTAAAGGTCATAATCCTCATGTAGGCTGCTGAAATCTATGGATGAGACAGCAAGGGTGTCCTTTCTACCAGTTTCATGTTGATCAAGACAGAGAGGCTTAACACATGGTGCAGGATGTACATCAATTTATTGATGTACCAGGTTGTTTACCGATGGTGCCAAATTAACCGACTTCAAACCCTTCTGTGGTCAGGCTGTTTCTCGTCCTGTCTTATTGACTACAGCTTTGTTTCCTTCTAGTTTTACTCCTTGCTCATGGGGAGGGAATTCGGGTTATGTCCAGACTTGTCCATCAAGTGTTCTTTTTTCTTTTTTAATTTTTGCCTGTAATGTTCAATGAGGCACAGTTTTGTAATTGTTTTCATTTATAAAAGGCCAAGCAATTTTGCAAGAAACTTGCTCATCTTCTTTGACCTTTATTCCGCTGCTCCTGTTTATTTATTCATTCATTCCTTTTAATGTATCAAGTGTATACTTGGACGTGAATTAGGTTAGGACTGCAGTGTGGGTACTTAATAAGGAGTTAAAGACCAAACATCCAAACATTAGGCTTGTGTAAGATGTTGTCATATCCTGCCAAGTAGCACATAATATTTCCAGTTGGATTTTAATAAATTCTGCACAGCTTTTTGATAATTCAAAGGGTGCAATTATGATGCACATTGCAAAACATGTGCTAATTAGAGGGCTCAAAACTGTATGTATCTTTTATTTTTTTGTACATATCCTTTAGCCTTTTAGGTGGTATTGAGATTAACACTTCTGTGTAATTTTAAAAAGCACATTGACTATATTTAGGGGTGTAACCGGTCCGGTCCGGTCCAGTTTTGGATAAAATCTAGGACCGAACCGGTATGTACCGGTTTTATATTTTTCAAAACCGATTACGCACCGGTTACCCTCCTAAACCGGTCCTTCCGGTTTTACCGGTTTCCGGTCCGGTCCGGTCCGGTTTTCCGGTTTTTTAAAAATATAAATTTCACAATTTGTCATTAAAAATTTGTTTATAAAAAAAAAATTGATTTAAAAAAAACTGTTTTATACTTTTATTAATATATTAGACTATATAATAGTATTAATATTAGACTATTGGTATAGTTATAAGTTATATATTAGTATTAGTTATAAACTTTTAGTGATTTAGTATTAACATTTTATGTAATAATTTATAAATTATAATAAGAAATTATTTCATATATGAATATATATGTTATATATAAAATTTCACATAAAAATTTATAATTATACATTATATATAAAACTTATATATATTAAATATAATATATATAAAATATTTTGTATAAAACTTATATATAAAAATATTATTTTTTATTTTTTTTAATCAACCGGTCCGGTCCAAAAAATTCCAGAACCGGAACCGACCGGTTTTTATGTTTTAAAAACCGGTTCCGGACCGGACCGGTTCAAAACCGGTAAAACCGGTCCGGTTCGGTCCGGTCCGGTCCGATTTTTCGGTTTTCCGGTTTGAGTTTACACCCCTAACTATATTCACCAATATGAAGTGGAGAGTGGAAAGAACGGTAAAAAGTTGTACGGCTTATTGATATTGGCGGGACCGATTATTGCCAGCATCTTCTCTTATAGTAATCATTAGCAGAGTTAATTAGAGGCAAATAGATGGAAGAAAAGAACACATGTTAAAACTCAGCTTGGGGTTTTTTTCTTTGGAAATCATAATTTTGTTGGTTTTCCCACAGGAAAAAAAAATCCCTTTTCACTGCAAATGTTTTGAGATAGTATAAACTAAAGTAAATGATTATTATTATTCAAAAGGAAAAATATTGGGAGCAGCCACTGTTGGGAATAGTCACTTTTGCACACCTACTTGGCATCATCCAAATCACACATCTTTCAAATTTGAAATTACTATGGACTGAGAGAGAGACGATGAGAGAGAGTGGAGATGAGAGAGAGTGACGATGAGAGATAGAGTGACGATGAGAGAGAGAGCTGAAGAGAGAGTGACAATGAGAGAGAGCTGAGATGAGAGAGAGAGTGACGATGAGAGAGAGAATGAGATGAGAGAGAGCTGATAAGAGAGAGAGAGTGACGATGAGAGAGAGACCGAGATGAGAGAGAGAGCTGATGAGAGAGAGACGATGAGAGAGAGCCGGCGAGAGAGAGAGACAATGAGAGAGACTGAGATGAGAGAGAGAGTCGATGAGGGATGAGAGAGATCTGATGAGAGAGAGAGTCGAGGAGAGAGAGAGAGACGGTGAGAGAGATTTGATGAGAGAGAGAGAATCGAGGAGAGAGAAGATGAGGGATGAGAGAGAGAGTCGAGGAGAGAGAGAGCTGATGAGAGAGAGAGAGATGAAAAAGAGAGTTGATGAGAGACGATGGAGAGAGAGATGATGAGAGAGAGGAACAGAGAGGGGTAGAAGCTGTCTGGTGCATTTTGCACAAAAAAAAAAGAAAACAAAAAAAGAAAACAAAAGGACCGGAAGCAGCCACCACGTAGTATGTGTAATATGTGCACAACTAGAGTGATTGTTCTTTAGCAATACTCTATTCAAAAACGGAAAGCTGACAAATCTAAAATAAAATAAAATAATAATAATAATAATAATAAAAAAGGAAGGCTGAGAAGAAGTTTACTTCCAGAATATATGAACTTTATCGGATTCGTTGAGAAGAAATGAATACCAGGCAGTACTTGCTAGCCTCTCAGAACTGGAATCCAGGAATAATACTCCCGCACACAAAAGCTTAGAATCTAATTCTTTCCTCAACATTTTCACATGCTTATTAGAAAATATTACTGTTCCACTGTATTTTATTATTTTTCTAATAGTTCCCCATTAACTTTCTTTCCGAGTCTCCCTGGGAGGAAAAGAACTTCCCTTTCATACAGGCTTTCATCCCTTCTACATTATCCTACAAGCATTTGGATTTTCCTCACTAAACATTGATGCGATATTTCCATGGCCATTATTGCCATTGTGGTAGTCATCAGCGTAGCGGTCCATCCTACTGTAATTTATGTTTCGTGGTGGTGAGCTGACATACTCATATTCAGTTACATACGGTGATGGCTTGTATGTGTTATAGCTATGTGTAACATTCACGGGTTGAGGGGGCTCTTGTTGCAATCCTTGGCCATTTTGGTACTTGTGCCATTGCCCACCATATCCGTGACTGTAATTATATCTGTAGCCGTACTCAGGTGGATGGTGGTATATCACATGAACCTCTCCAGCATCTTTGGATCCAGAGGGTTTGTATGTTGGCTGGCTTGTGTTATTGTCTGGAGCCATAGGTGGTGGTGGTGGTGGTGGTGTAGCCTCTGCTGGTGGATTTTCAGGTGGTGCTGGTGGGTCTTTTGGTGGCTCTGTTGGCGGGGACGCTTCGGCTGGTTGAGCTTCTGGTGGGGGAGGTGTTGGTGCATCAGGGGCTGGTACACCACCCTCCTGAGGTGCTTGTTCTGTTGGTGGAGCAGGGGGCTCTGTTGGTACTGTGTGAGAACAAATAGTAGCAATTTTCCTTGTCTTCTTAATGGCTTTGAGAATTCTTTCTGGATCTGCCCACCCTATTATTGTTAATTTCTGCTGAGGGAAGTCAATGTTGAGATCATATATACCTGTAGAAAATAAGCATTAGCTTGAAAACTAGGAGGTGAACAAGTGCTTTTCAGACCACTAGATGTTACCAGAGGAAAATTCTGAAGACTAATAATCAGGCACTTTCTTGTTATCAGTTGCCTACCAGTAATGCCATGTAGTGCTTTCTTTATCTTTTGAACACATCCATTACAGTCCATCCGGACCTGTATTTCAGTGACTCGAGGTTTCTGCATTTGACAAATAGACTAAATGGTTAGAACAATATCCCTTGTTATGCATGAAAAAGGAAACTACATGTTGCATAAAATGTAGTGAAGTAGGTTTCGGAGGCATACCTCTAACTCTGGAAACATGAGCAATGGGAAGGATAGAGGAACCAAGAGGGTGTGTGTGCTCTGAATGGGAATGAAATGGAGGAAAGTGAGAATGAAGAATCAATAGGTGGCATTTATTTGTACATGGTGTAGGAATACTTTGAAAAGCAAAAGGTGTGGGACATGTTACGAATCTCTTTAGAGGGATGGAAAGAAAGATGGGTATTGCTAGCTTGATTAGGCTATAGAAAGGGGTCGGTGTTTTTTATTGACCTTTGAAATGAGCCGAAGGGAATTTACTTTTTGGGATCGATGGACATCTACAATTGTGGGACGTCAGTGATGCAGGCTAGGATATCCAAAACCGACCATGCAAAAGAAATTATAAAGCGAGAGCTGATGATAGATCATGTTGCATGCATGCTTCATGGGTAAAAAAAAAAGTATCAAATCAAAAGAAGCTTTCTAGGTTGAGGATATCCACTATCAGGGAATTCTTTTGTCACAAGAAACCGTCGTAAATGAAATGACAAAATTGTAGTTCATCTTTTTCATTTTTGTCGAAAAGATCGATAGAGGTTGACTCCAGAAAATGTTTTGTTGTTAGTTTTATTAACACCCCCGGGATTGATTTATTTTAGATACAACCTTAACCTGCTATACAAACACTAAGGGTTGTTTTTCTGCGAATTATGCGTGTGGACTTGTTTTGGTGACATGCTTTGAGTCTCCATTAATACAAAAACTCTGAAACTTTGTTTATCACCATTTTTTTTCGGCAGAGGAAAACCTTGACTATATCAGTGTCCCTTAACAGCAAAAGAAAATATGAAAATAATGGAAAGGCATTAATGTCTAAAATTGGGTAATCCTGACTTATCAAGAACCAAAAATCCTATCAAACTTTGAGGGAGTCGAGCAGCAGTAGAAAAAGACGTCAGCATTTCTGATGTTTGCATCGAACCCAACTGCATTTACGAGCAAGCCTTGTCCACCCCTGATTCTATTCTTATGCTAAATAAAGGAACCCGTTTTGAGATTGGTTGAAGTAATGAAGTTTAAGTGATGCCATGGAAAGTAAGTTTTGAGTAGTGCAGTAGGTGGAATTTTTTGTGGCATAATCTGTGAGGATCTTTCCAGCTTGTTCGTTCTTTTTAGTAGATATTTTAGATCCATTCCTAACTTTATAGTTAAATGCCACGCACCCTGCTAAATGCAGCAGTACTGTTAATCAATGCCTAATGTTGTTGCTGGTTAGAGAAGAGAGGCAGTGGAAGTACTTCTGCTTAAACAAGTAAACCCCGTCCGCGTGGTCATTACTGCATGAATTGGAGATTCCTTCCTATAATTAAATTACTTACGCTCGCAGGCTTCAAGTTTTGCATGGGTCTCTATAGTTTTGAGCATAGGGCAAGGTATACATACTGTAGGCAATATGGTGCGTGAAGATCTTCTGCAATTCCCTGCCTAGATTGCAGGGTAGGCCTTCTCGAATTGTCTCCAATCCGACCAAGAGATTATGTTTGAAATATTTTCAAAATAATATATATAATATTTATTATTAATAATATTTTGGAGATTTATTTTTAGAAGTTGTGAATTATTTTGGAAAGAGAAATTAAGGATAGTTATGGTTATAATATGAACAATGCTACACAACCTTCCCAACATCCACACATCATATTATTTTAAATTTTAATATTTTTTAATATTTTTTTCAAAATTTTTTTTGAGTTTTTTATTTTTAAAATAATTTAATTTTTCTATTTATTATTTATATATTAAATATTTAATGAAAGAAAAAATAATAAAAATTAAAAAATATGTATTGCGTGGAGATTGTATAAATAGTAAGAAGTTGTATAGATTTTTTCTTATAATATTATTGGGTCTATAAGCAATCATTGGCTTGGTGGCCATTGGTTTACTTTGAAGGGCTTGAGTTCAAGTCATCACGAAACGGCTTTTAATTTCTCTTTTTCGTGAGAAGCAAAGCACCAAGGGCAAGGGCAAGCGCATGCGTGAAGCACTGCGTCGCACCAGGGGGCTCCACCATGCACTGGCAACGCTTGGGAAAAATAAAAGCCACAAAGCGCGCCCACTATGGTTCGAACTGGTGCCACCCAGTTGAAGAGGAAGCAAGCAACCATTGTACTAAGTCTAACTATTGTGCCATATGGCAGCAGACACAATATATAAAGCTATTTCAAACAATTTTCAGATGAAAAGTTTCACAACTTTTGGTCATCTATAAATAGACCTATTAGCTTACCATTTGAATATGACATAATAGAATTTCGAATTCTCTCTCTCTCTCCCAAGTTTTTCACTTATTCATATTGTTAGAATCTATATGTTCTCGAGAGAACAGATTTCTAATTTCTTGGTTAAATAGCGAAATCTGAGAGTATTCGGAATCTAATTTCGTGTGTACTTAATACAGTTAGACAAACATACTTGTTCTGGGTTTCATTGTATCTTGGAGGTAAATTCACTTGTAATCCGTGTGCATACCGTTATTGGTGGGGATAAATATTGTCTTAAAGAAAGCGATATTGTAACGTGCCTTGAAATAAACTTTCTCTCACTATTTATTATTTTGCAGCACCTTTGCATCAATAGATTACTGGAACCAGGTTCCCAATATGGTGCCTGCAGCCAATTGTTCACTGGACGTTTGAGTACAAAATAATCTGTTATACTCACGCATTTCACATTAATGGGTGGCTTTTCAAGGATCTCATTGACTAAAAGTTACAAGTGTGGACAGGAGCATGCGTATACCATGTTTAAACTACAAATTGGGATGTGGGTTGTTGAGATTTGGCTTCTGAAAAGTTGTGCAGAGTGTCACCAATTTCATGGCATCAATTATTTAAGTGGAGGTTTCTTGAGGTGTTGGAAAAGAATATTGACATATTTTAAGACAATTACTTTGCCATGCCTTGTGATTGGCGATAATAAGCCAAATTTCCTAGCCTTAGCTTCTTTATATCTCAAAAGAGTAAAACAAAAGTCATAGCGAATTGGACCTCTGGTCTAATGGTCTTAGTATCTACTGTTTTCCCAAATGACCAAAGTGAAAGGAGAGATTAGTGGGCGGTAACTTTATATGAAAACATGGTCCATGCTCAAAACTCAAAAGAGCAAATGAAAATGACCTGCTTTTGAGTTTTGCTGGGCTTGGATTACAGGGAATATACAGGCTGGCTATCATGCATGACGTTGAATGAATTCCCATCCTTGTTTTGTTATGGTAGCAAAGCATCTCTTGGAAAAAGATTTGACTTGTACTGTGTTTGGGTTTTACTTTGCGTTAGAGTTGGCAAAAGTTTGTGTCTAAAACTTGCTGTATTCACTTTTTTCTATAGTGGATTTATGACTGGTTTGTATAATGAGATGATTTTAGATGAGTTGAATAAAATATTGTTAGAATATTATTTTTTAATATTATTATATTAAAAAAGTTGAATTATTTATTATATTTTGTGTAGGAATTTAAAAAAGTTATAATGATGAGATAAGATGAGATGAGTTGAATTGAGAATATTTTTGTATCCAAACGAGGCCTGAGCATTTGAAGAGAATTTTTAGATTTTGAAAAATTATTCAAACGAGTTTCTACTTCATCAATAAATATCTAGTGTTCTTTATTTCTATGCTTTTAATTATTTTAATATTTATTGACTTGCTATTTGCTAATGATTGGTGATATCAATTGTATGTAAATTCTAAATTCCGTTGTGAATGGGATAAAACACTTGTTCACCCCCTTTGGAGTTTGGTGTATTCAAAGATCTGTGCCATCTGGATTATCTTTCAATTTCGATTCCTTTTGACCGAACAAACATGCCCAAGCACTCCTCAGTGATGATTGGGTTGATGTCTAAGCTATGGAAAGACACCAGCAAGACCTCAATATCGATTAATAACAGTAATAGCGAATGATCAACTTATCGTTATTCGACTCAAATCTATAGATCAGTTCAATACTTGGATTTACATGTTTTTTTTTTAAGGTAGAACAAATTCCATTAATTTATAACGGGACATAACAAGTTTGACCTGAAATATACAGAATACAAGCTAACTATTGCTTTTAAGGCTCCCCAATACATAAATTTCTTTGTGATTAACATGATCTAGTCCATTACTGTAACTCTCTACAGATAAACCATCTGAGAGATATCACTCTATTCTAATACAGAATTAAACAACTCCACACTCTATCTAAGACAGAGTAGAGGACACACTCTATTAACAAAAATCCAAGATACTATGTTTTTTTTTTAACCTAAAACAAAGGAAATAACAAAAAATGTAAAAGATACGTGGAAAAATAGCAAATTACAGCTTGAAAAGTTGTAAATCTGCATTTTTAACCTTAGAAGAAATAAAAAATGTAAACATCGAGACTGTGGTGGCACATGAGGGACACGTGCCACCCTGGAAGTACGACAAAACGTTAGGTCTGAAGAAATCAATAGTCCTGGTCCCAGAAAAGCCGCGTGTGGCGGCGATAGAGCTCCCCACTTGCGGTGGCGTGTGGATGTTACGCACGCACTTTGGACTGTGCATGTGGCTCACAAGCTGCTCCGTTCAACGAGATTCTTCGCCCGTCTGAAGGATTGACGATCTTGCGGTCGGTGTGGTGGTCACTGACTTCGGAAAGCAACATATTTGCATTTCGCCCTACTATAAATAAAAAAACAAACAAAACCAGAAAAATAAAAGAAAAACTAGATTTCAACATAATAAAGCCCAAGGTTTTTTTGTTTTTTTGTGTTGAAAGATGCCTGACTTTCGTAACCTCTCAAGAGTTGGACATGATGCATACTCATCAACCATAGCTCAAAAGTCCATAGTATAGATATATAAAAGCAATAATATTTGGAAGATACGACTAATTATGGGTCCGACTTGTTATGATTCAAGGGACGGCAGATGAGATGTCAAGCCCGCCAAATAGAAGTTGTTTTATATGATAGAGCTGTCTGTATTATACTTCAAAAGTCTCGCCTCTGAACATTATTTTGAGTACAAAGCAATGGAGTATACACCACTACTAGCCGACCCCATCACCAGATGAGAAAGCGTGAGGTGCGCGAACACTTTACCTTTTGTCACCTCAAAACTATGTAATTCTGATCTGATATATATATACACACTCATCAATGTCCAAATCACTCCACTATTTTTCTTGATTCAAAATCACAGATTGAAGATGATTACCGGGATCATCGTTGATGAGCACACGTCCCCAGTCGCTGTCGAGAGGATATGGAAGGCAAGCATAGGTGACATGCGGAACCTCATGCCCAGGATTCTTCCCCAGCTCGTATCAAGCATTGTCATTCTTGAAGGAGATGGTGGAGCTGGCACCATTATGCAGCATAACTTAAAAAACGGTTCTTGTTCTGAATAATGAAGCTTAGTTTATAATTATTACACTAATCACGTAATCATACTCGTTCGATTATGCTAACCAGATGTATGTGCTGGTGTTTTGTTTGACGTGATCATGTGCAGCTGTTAAGGAATTTGGGTTTGTCAAGGATCGCATCGAAGTCATAGACCACGAGAACCACATATTTAAGTACTCTGTCATTGAAGGTGGTCTTGTTGGTCTCAAATTGAAGTCTTTCACAGCTGAGATTACCTTCAGTTCTACCAGAGAATTAGGAGGCTGCTTGGCCAAGGTAAAAATCGAGTACGAGTCATTGGAAGACGGCAGCTTGCTGTCTGAAGAAGATGTTACAAGCATAAAAGAAGGGAATTTGGCGATGATGAAGGCCGTTGAGGAGTACCTTCTGGCAGATCCGAATGCTTATGTATGAAATTTATCAATGAACAAAATCGCTTCTGCAGAGAGGCTCTGACGACTACGTAATTCCTATTCTAGTATTTTGTATTTTTGTTCAACAGGAGAAACATATTATTGTCTTGTCTGAAATAGGTTCCCTCGATTGGCAAGAAGTTTTGAAGCTGTATTGCAAATGTTTCACTACAAGTGAGGCGTATAAACAAGAACAAGAGAAGAACTTTATAATCTGTAGTATTATTTTTCTTTACGAAAATCACTGTGTCTCATCAAATCTCTTTTGTATGCATACCCTTTTTTTCTCAATGAATTAAAGGGTCATATAATAAACAACAAACAAATATTTCATATCACGCACTACAAGAAAAAAAGGGGTTTTCCAGCACTCAAAATTATCGTAAATATCCCAATAATCGCTGCATTTGATCAATTTCAGCGCTTTTTAATTTGCTGCATTTTCGACGAAATTAAGATGCCATTTCTGATCAATTTCAGTGATAGTCAAACTAGGCGTAGACTTGAGGGTTCTCCAAGAGGTAGGCTTCCACAACTTTGTAGACCCCAATAGCACTGTCCTTGCCTGCCTTAATTTCTTCTTCTTTGATTTCAAAGTCGCCGATGGTGTTGTAATTGCTTGTTATCTTACAGATGCAACCTCCATCACTAGCAGCCTCAAACTTAACCTCATAAGCAATACATTCAAGCTTGTCACCCAAGGGGTCCCCCTCAATCAGAGTGTATTTGCACACGAAATTCTCCTTGTCAAGCTCATCAATCCGGTGCTTCACATATTTAAAGTGGCTAGCTACATGATCATAAAACCAAACGAAACATGCATTAAAGTCAGTTATATGATATTGAAAGTACTGCCAAGGTAAATCAGTGATCATATAAGTTCGGTTGGCATAGTTTAGTTTGCTAACCTTCAGTGAAGTTGACTTGTTCGATGCTTCCCGCTCCACCATCTCCTTGAATTAGATCGACTCTTTTTATGAATTGAGGTACTAGTTTTGGGATCAAGGTAGAAGATTCTAAGATCAATGCCTTGAACATTCTCGCTGGGGCAACTGGGCATGCGAACTCTTGTTTGAAGCTGGTGACACCCATGGCTTTGCAGATTGTGGGAAGAATGGGGGATAAATGATATGGTTTATGAATTGGTGGAAGCCACTTTGGCTATATATAGATCGAGTAGGAGATGGGGTGGTTTGGTAACAATCCACTGAGGACAAACAAAATGAAAGGTTGAAGGTTCGGAGAAAATGGGAACTTTCAAACTTCAAAAGGCTTTTTAATATTCAATTTCAGGCTTCAATTTTTGTGGCTAGTCTTGGACTGCTTTTGTTTCAATGTTGAAAATTCTATTCAAGAAAAAAAAGGTTCATGAATGTGGTATTACACATGGGCGGCACATGCTGCATGGGTTGAATGGGCTTGAGAACTCAGAGCATGCTGACATTCTCTGGCCATGAGTCAGAATGTCCCAAAATATAACGTTCAGCTGCCAATCCTAGCGATTCCGCAGTGTTATATTTTTCCATGTAATGACTGTTTATAGTAAAGGATAGTGATTCCCAATTGCCATTCTTCAAAGAATTTCAATAATCGTTGGTGGATGTGTAATTCTCTGTGTTTGCAATCGGGCAAGAGTTTTCATGGGACTCCCCCAGAGTTGGCAATGCTAGTACGGTAGTACCAGTACGACCAGCAGCAGGTGATATGATTTCCAATCTATTTATATGGTAACTCCCCAAGGAATCTGGTTTTCTTTCTTTTCCCCCCGTTATATGCTAAGGCCTCATTTCCAATCATCATTTCCATTTTATATTTTTGCCTATATCATGAACTTAAAGAATGATCTCCAATGATATCTATCGCGTAGGATCAAGGGATGAACTGACTATAAAGAATGCACAAGTGCGTGAATGCTCTTAGGAACTTTCAGAAAGAAAAGGGGGATGAACTCAGACATACTGCTTAGAATGCTCATTATTTTGGGTCTTCTCTATAGAAAGTCTTGATGTTGCTGCCATTACGACACCGCAGTCCTTGCTCAAGGATACAGAATAATCAGATTAAGCCATACAGAATAAAATTCTCACACTGTCTCACGAGATTGTGTGAAGTGATTTACAAAATATACAAAGTCCTCTTTCTTTCTTTGTTTTGTTTTTATTTTCAATCTTTTTCAGTTCCTGCAGCTAGGATATGTGCCACGACCCCACAAAAGTAGAATCCAGAAATAAGGCTAACACGTTTTTGGTGAACCGAAAATTCACACATATTAATCATCTTTTGCACAATCTCAATGAACAAAGAGAAGAAAATTCTGGAAAAGAACAAAGGAAGTACAGTAAGTTAGAATCATTTAACAAAACCCAGTCCACAAAATCATTACATAACTTAAAATTTTAAGTATAGGCACGAGGGTGTGCCAAAAGGTAGGCCTCCACAACTTCATACATCCCTATGGCTCTGTCCTTTCCAAGCTCAATATCCTCTTCTTTTATGTCTACACCTTCCTTTGCTTTGTATTCACTGGTTATCTTACAGACACATCCTTTTCTGCCATATCCCTCAAACTTGACCTCATAGGTAATATATTCAAGCTTATCCATTAATGCATCGCCTTCGATTAAAGTGTGCTTGCACGTGAACTTCTCCTTATCAAGTGCATCGATCCTGTGCCTCACGTATTTGAAAGGACTGGCTGCAGATTGGAACAAACACAACATGTTTCTTATGTTACAGCTAACATATACATATATATATATATATATATATATATTTAAACATAATTTGTCTGTCTAAGAAGCTAATTAAGATCTTTGCTAACCTTCAGTGAAGTTGATCTGTTTGATGCTCCCAACATCTCCCTGGCCTTCAACAAATTCCATGCTCTTTATTGATGAGAACATGAGCTTTGGGCAGAGATTGTGGGAGTCAAGGATCAAAGCCTTGAACATCCTGTCCGGAGTAACCTGAGTTGCAAATGATTGACTGATTTTGATTACACCCATAGTTGCTAAAAAACTATGAACCAAGAGAAAATGAAACGGAAAATAAAGGAGGAGATGAAATGAAGAAAATAAGCCTGGGAACACAATTCAGAAGACCTTATTCTTTTTTGGTAGCTCTGCTGGAAAAGGTGGCTTTAATTGGTTTAAATTTGATTATTTTTATTGGTTAGCCTTCAAACTTCAAAGTTCATTGTGGTACGCAATCATAACTGGGCCTAAAAGTCTTCGATACCGTGTTTGATCTGGTCAACTTCAGAAGGAATATATTTTAAGTTTTTGACAGCAAACAAATTGTCTCCACTCACAAGTGGCTTCCTAAGGCAACGTTTGAATTTAGGAAACGTTTGAATATTGAGTTGAGTTGAGTTGAATTGAATAATTTATAAATAGTAGTGAGTTAAAATAGTAAAGTGAGTTTTGTAAGGTCCACTTAAGATGAGTTTAAATGTGTTTGGATATTAAGATGAATTTTGATGTATTTATGGAAAGCTAGTTATGGGTCCATAAAGAAGTGTTGAATTGAAAAAGGTTATGGGTCTCACGTGTAAATAGGTTTTGAGTTGAAATGAATTTAGTAATGTAACGCCCGTTCCTGTGGTGGGACTTTTTATAAAATAGTTTTAGAAAAGATGACGAGAATTACCGTTCGATTTAAAACTTTTTACTTCCATATCCAGGATACAAGACTCTACGTTATAAAATAAAATGTGATTTGGGAATAAAAGAGGTTTACAGCAGAAAACATTAATCTTACAATAAAAGGCCTCTCATAAAATTAAATTCTCATGCCTAGACTTCTGTGCTCTTCCCCATGGGCTGTGTCCGTCCTGACGCTTACTACTCATTCAGTTCCTATGGGGGAGGGGCATACATAAAAACTAAAATGAGTCGATGACTCGTAAGCATTACTTCATACAGTTAAAATATACTAACATAGGTTTTCAGTCATGTATTCATCATTCCATACATACTATACGTACATGCCTACATGCATTCATTTGAAAACATCACTGGATGAGGTTTTTCCTTGAAAATGGGCTTTCTTTTCGTAAAACGTTTCTCCTGTCAGTACCTTCATTTCTTCAAGAGTTCGTGCATTCATACATTCTTTCTTATTATGTCGGTACACTATTACGCCCCTTGTGTTGGGGTTATCAATCTTCTTTTGGACCCGGACTCCACCCGTGGTCATGGGTTGGGAATCCCTTTCAGTCAGGGGGCAGCACTGGGTGCACTACTAGTACTACTTACCCGGCATTGCAATTTGCCCAATCCTTTGATACCCTTTTCATTCATTCATGTGGCCGTTACGTATTTTCATACATTAAACGTTCAGTCCTTTCCTTTTCAATCATTTTCATTTAACAGTTCATTCATGGAAAAACATCATTTAAAAGCAAGAGTTTAAACATCATCTTCTGTGGGATCCATAAAGCATCAGTTCATAAGCACGTTTAAAACACTTTCTTCGCATCATTTAAAGTAAAGTACGAGTCATAAGCCTCACATCTCATTTCGTAGAAATACATACAATAGATACTGCTTATAGTCATCCATTCACATGCATACAATTAATACTTTGATTGCATAAAAAGGAGCTGCCAAGAAGGGCCATACATACGTATACTTTTGAACACTTAGCATGCTTTTCGTAAAACATCGTTTCCTTTCTTTTCGTAAGGCATCGTAAAGGAAAAGCATTTCATTTTCATTTTCATATCCTTTAGAAAACTTTAGAAGAGTATGAACATAATACTTACCTGGACTCCATGCCATACTCATTTCATGCAGTCCATTCATCTGTGTGCCAGATGGAAACCTACATGCATACACATAACCTTGACATCATTTTCTATCTAGTGCATAAACAACTAAACTTAGAATAGAACTACACTTCACTTGAAACACTCTCATTCTATCCCGTGCTCTTACGTGCCCTTTACTATGCTAAAACCTTCGGGATCCACTTACGGTTACTACATCTTCCAAACTCAAGGTCTTACCTCGAGTGCTCATCCACTAAAGTGAACCCATGATTCACCTTAGGGCTAAGACACTAAAACCTTCGTTTTACTTTTCTTACTGACCTCATCCCGATGCACTACTCAGACCGACTAAGTCACGCAACCCAATCCTAAACAATACACCCGTCACTACCTTCATGTATCTTAGCTCACACTAAATCCTCATTTCTATCCATACACGCTATACGACTTTAAGCCAACTCTGAGGCTTAAGCACCGTGTAACCATGCTTAGGACAGATTACCCATTACATATAGTAAATCCATCCGACACATGTGTCTCCCCAGATTACACATGTACCTTATATCTTCATTACCTAAGACCAACATATAATCCGTTTATCACATGCTCATAGGGACAAGCGCCATACTCCAATACCAACCTTCTCTTAACCCAGCTAGCATGATTCTTCATGCTACCCGTCCCTCTTGACAGTTATCCCAACACTTAACATGCCAAGACACTATTTATAACTACATTTTACGTCACGTCATAGCTTTAGACTACTCTTAAGCTACACCGTGACCTTGTCATGTCACCTAACATTCTGCTACATCACTCTTACGCTAACTACTCACTCATTGTGAGTACGGTCCCTCACGTACTCCTATCACATCGTGACATCTCATCACGTTCCTGCTATGCCATTCTTACATTAACTCCTCACCCATTACAAGCACGACTTCTAATTTAATCATGTCACTTCATGACATTCCCTAGTCATGCTTCCGCTGCACTACTCTGATACTGTCCTGTCACTTCCCACATACTTCCAGCCATATGTCAACTACATGGTGACACCTGTCACCTTAGACTACAGGCTACATCATAACTACTCCGGGACATTATTCCACAGTTCTCGACACTACTCAACACACCCATCAACCACGCAACCAACCTTATCTTTGCGACATGCCACACAATGTATCGCTTAACCTCATAGAGTACACCCCACATGTACTCCCTTCCCACACGTTACACCACATCATCACTATGGCGTATATGCCATATGGTGCATCACTCCACCACATGGAGTACACTCCACTTGTACTCCTTTCACACACACCTGCCACACAGAGTACACTCCATGTGTACTCTTCCCAATCCACACTTCACATCACAATTCACAACACTACACAACACACTTTCCAACTACGCCCAACACTTCACATACACATCACATCACAACACCACATTACATAGCGAACTTCACAATTACTAACAGAATAGTCCACAACCTAACCAATCAACTAACATAAATAACGAGGGATAAAGGGTTATACCATCGTCAGGGTTGACCCGTGTGTTGTTCGCTGACCGTCACGGTTCATGACGTCGGAAGGGTCGTACGTGGTGGCTAACCCACGTACAGTAGCTGTTCGGGTCCTTGAAGATGGCTATGAGTGTGGATCTATGCATAGGAGGGTTGGGTCGTGGTCTTGGGGTGGTGGTCTCATGGTGGTGCCGAGGTGGCACACGTCGGAGACACAACGACTCGTGGAGGAGTTTAGGCCGTGGGTCTCAAATAGGGGAAATTGGAGGGAGGGCTTGCCTGGTCGTGGCTAGCCATAGAGGAGCTGAGGGGGTTGGCGGTGGAGCATGACGGATCTGGGCCAAATGGGTGGAGAGGAGCTGTGGGAGAGAGAGAGGGCTTGGGAGAGGTGGAGGGCTTGGTTGGCATGAAGGAGCTCGGGGAGGAGTCGTGGTGGTTAGGGGAGGTGCTCTGTGGGGCTAGAACCGATGCACGACGGCGCTAGGGCCGTTGGCAGCTGTAAAATCGTGTGAAACCCATTTATGGGTAGTGTGCGTGTGTGCGACGGAGAGGGAGATGGAGAGGGAGATGGAGGTTCATGGTGGCTGGGTTTGTGAGAGGTGGTCGTTGGTGTGAGGTGGTGGAGGTGCGGTGGCCTGGGTAGCTGCGTATAGCGGTGCAAGGGGAGAGAAATGGGTTTCACTCATTTCGGTTGGGTTACTGCAAGAGGAGAGAGGGAGCTGCGCATGGGGGAGGTCGGTGGTGGTTGGCTTGGTCGCCGGTGTGAGGGGAAGTCGCCGGTGGTGGCGGTGAGACTAGGTGGCGACCTGCGGTGTCGGGCTGAGAGAGGGAGAATTGGGTGAGAGGGAGGGGAGCTTGCAACGTTCGCTTGAGCTAAGGGAGAGAGAGGGAAAGAGAGGAAAGTGAGGCAGAAAGAGAGAGGGCTTGGGTATTTAATCCTAACCCTTCATCTTGGGATCTTCAAAACGATCTAATGGTAAGAGATTAAACACCGATTTAACTTAAAAACATTGAAAGGAATTAAGATAGAATATTATTTAAACTAAACTTTAGCTTATAAAATAATATTCATTCATCATTAATAAGATGATGAAATCTTATTTAATATCTTTAAGAGAATAAAATCATTTAATTAATTAGAGTTTTCAACATAATTTAAATCACATAATAATTTAAATAACTGAAATCATTTTAATAAAATGATATTAAAATGATTTCCTACAAATATAATATTTTTGAAGCTCTTCAAAAATATTATAACTGTCTTATTTAAAATCAAGCTTGGTTCAATAACACTGGAAATACCACATATAAATATTTTCAGTGCATTTAAAATGCTGGGCTTACTTTAGAAGTCATATAAAATCTTTAGAAACACACCATCGAGATTCGGCACACATAACGAGACTTACAGTTGAATTTGCTTACGTCATAAAGAAGGAATGAGTTGTTACAAGTAATTTGAGAGTTGAGTATTTAGATGTTTGACTTATCTTAAAATTAGACTGAACTAAGTTGAACTCAAATGAGTTTAACAACCAAGCAGGACCTAAGTCCCTTACATCACTACCTAAAGAATAATAATTTTCCAAAGGCTTGAGAAACATTGAAAACGATAAATATGACTTGAAATAAGGTTAGCAGTGAGAAATGCCAGAATTAATGGTACCCTTAATGAGTCTCTTGACCATTGGAGATCCTTGACCTCTTGAAATGCAAGCAAAATCCATAAGAGTCATTGTGGAAATTGAAATAATGCTTTTAATCTAAGGAATGAGATGGAACAAGAATTTCTAAATAGTAGTAAGATGGTACGTGAATAGTAGTAAGATAGTTTGAGTTAAATATTTATAGCGTTTTGAGAAATGAGAGAGAAAAGATTGAATAAAAAATATTATAAAGTTAAATATTGTTAGTATATATTATTTAATATTATTTTTGTTTTGAGATTTGAAAAAGTTCAAATCTTTTTTGTTTTTTTTTTGAATGTTTGAGAAAATTATAATGATTAGTTTGAAAGTGTTTGTGTTTGAATGATATTTAGAAAATAAATGAGATGGAATGAAATGAAATAGAATGAGATGAAAATTATTTCCAAACATCCACAAGTTGTGAGGAAACTTGAGCTTCATGTACGGGTACATCAAGGGTACTCAGAATGGACAGAAAAAAGAAGGCTTCCTGCTGTTTTATTTTGTAGGAAAAAAGAAAAAGAAGAACAAAAAGACAAACTATTGGTATATATATATTTTAGGCGAATGAGTCAAAATTCTTCATGATGGTCATGAGACTTCTTGTTGATTGGGTGGAGAAGGAGGTGACGTGGGTGGTGGTGCAAACCATGGCTGGAGGCTAGTTCAAATTCAATCCAAATGGTTCCTACACAAACTAGACCAAGATGCACACGGTTTGGTTCTTTGAGTTGGTTGATGCAACCAATTTTTTCCAAGGCTCAAATTGAGTTTGGGAGGTCTCATGAGGTGTTTAAAGACCATATTACCCTTGAGGACAAACTACAAAAATGTTGAGTCCAAGGGCAAAACAGTCCAAGCATTACAAAGGGCAATGCACAAAACCGATTGAAGCATGGTTTGGGCTTGTTATGTCATTTTTCTTAATGACATGTGGAATGGTTTAGTTAAGGTATTAACATCGTCTAATCATGGTTTAAGGGAGTATCAATTTAAAAAAATTTGAATTAAAAAGTTTAAGAAAAGATTAAGCATGATTAAGCTTTAAAGTATAGCTTAAAGTGCACTAACATCAAGTATGATGGTTAATGGCCTTAGCTAATTTTTAAAACTTAATTTGGTTACTTTGAGTGTGATTTGGGCTTAAGGAAACCAATAGTATGGTGTATTGGGCTTCGGTCTCTGAATGGTAAAATAAGTCCAAATATGGCTTTAGGCCATATGAGCTTGAAAAGGGCCTATAGTCCAATCTACACCAAAAGCCTTATGCTTTCCTATACTTGGGTCAAGACTAGCCTTGATTTTCTAAGAGCTTGGTTCAAGATTTTCTAGGGCTAGGCCGATGAATGCACTTGAGTCGTAAAAAGCCTCACCAAAATTACTAATGGGCTTGCCTCTCTAATCCTTAACTTATTAACACTAAGTACCAATATTAATGCTAATCCCACTATCAACCTTAATGAAAGTGATTAACTCAAAAATAAAAACCTAATCTAGAGTATTTAAAGGTTAATCAAGAGTTAATTAAGCGGGATGTTACACTAAACCAACATATTCACAAGATTTATATAATATACTAGAAAAAGTACTTTTACAATCTAACATACCACATTAATTCATGTAAGTTTGTAGATTTATCTTGTCAAATCTCTTTTCTAATAGCTTATTGATTATTAGTATTACAACTATATCTGGACAAGTAAACTTAATACGCGAATTTTTACGTCTATCACAGAGACAAGATAGTCTTGTTCATTTTGTCCATCATTCCAGCACGATTGACTTCGAGCTGTAGATTTGTATGGATATTTTTTAGAGAAATGCTTGGCCCACACTAGTGTGTTTTAATGTGATCTATTAGGTTATAAAATTCTTTTTGTTATAAGTACAGTTTAACGTATTATATTAAATAAAATCTGCATGGTCTTAATGTGATCATTAACTAAAGTAAAAAACTTTTAATATAAAATTTCTATATAGACCCGATATTTTATCTTCTCCTTTGTAAAATACAGCTAGCTCTGTTAATCAAGGAGATTGGGTAGCGCAATTACTTCAAATCGACCACAACGAGGTCAAAATGGCCTAGTATAAAAGCCCATCAGATGATACAAACCAAGAGGGGGCGAAATCACTCACACATTTTGTAGAAAATAAATGTTTTAGGAATATAGCACGAAACAACAACTGTAATGCCCCGGTCCCGCGTGGGTCGGACAATTATTTCCTATCTCTTAAACTCACATTTTAACAATAGAATAATAGACTCCAAATTCCCAATAGCATACAGAAAATTCAATTCAAACTAATTTCCTCAATATAACCAATTTTTCAAAAAATGCCAAGTCATCATAACTAGGGGTGATTAACGGTCCGGTCGGACCGACCGGACCGACCGTTTCGGTCCGGACCAGACCGGACCGAGACTTAGACCGGTCCGGTCCATATTTTAGAGGACCGAAATCATTTGGTCCGGTCCACGGTCCACGATTTTTTCGGACCGGACCGGACCGAATGAAAAATTAAAAAAAAAAAATTTATATATTTTATATATAATAATTGTACAATTAACAATATAAATTTTTAAATATATTATTAATACTTGTTAATATTCTATAAATTAACAAGTATTAATATAAAATAATGGACCTAAAATTTTCGGTCCATCGCCGGACCGGATCGGACCGTTTGCAGCCCTAATCATAACACAATAAAATTTCTTAATAAAAATCGCCAATACTCATAAAAACCTTCTATGTTTAATTCTCTATACTTAAAACATCTCACCCAATGCCTCAAAATCTTGATCCTCAGCTGAACTATCAAAATATCTGAAAAATATTGTGGAGATAAGGGGTGAGTTATCAACAACTCAGTAAGTAGAGAACATATACTAGCATGTAAACATGAGCATTTATAACATTTGATAAGCAGAACAAAACATTTACTTTTAGAAAGCAGAAACAAAATATTTTCTTTCAGAATGCATAAATAAAACTTTGTACAAAAACATCAGAGCGAAATTTCAGAAAAACAAACTTATTACCGAAAAGAAAATCTTTTGACATTTCCAAACTGAAACATTATATTCATATCATCTCATAGCATCATATCGGGACAAATACCATGTTTAACCCCCGTGGTAGGGTTATAAACCACCATTATACCCGTGACTGGGCCGTATACCATGTTTCACCCCCGTGGTAGGGTTATAAACCACCATTATACCCGTGGCTGGGCCTTAACAGAAACAGAACGGAACATCATCAGAAACAGATCACATTCAGATACAGATTCAGAACTTCATGCCAAGGTTTTTCAGATGACACATCATATCAAAACAAAATACTGAAAAGCTTCAGATCATTTCACATGTTCGAAATTACTAGACACCAAAACATCTTCATTTATTCATAGCAAAAACTTTTAGACTTCCATATTCGTTCTTTTTGTATAGTTCAAAAACATAAAGCACAAAACTAACTCATGTCTACATCAGTCATGACAGAAAATACTTTCTCTTATCTAGAATTTATGCATATGTAGAATAAACATCTGAGGTCGTTTTCATAGTTCTTTTAAAAAAACAAACATGCATATTTTCAAAGTCAACCTCATTTAATTTCTTTTATGCAAAACTAGTATATGAACCCTGCTTACCTGGACTTCTTAGCTTTACAGAAAATTCTCTGCAACATTACTGATCAATTGTCAATTGTCACCTATAAAAATTCATGTGACTTGAATAAATCTCTAATGAACAAATAATCTCATATTACACCTGAAGTACCTATTTTAATTCCTCAAAAACCTAAAATTTCTCTTAATTCTAAAATACCATCACTTCCTAAATTCCTCAATATCCACATACCTATTAAACTCAAAATATTTTTGAAATTGCATAATAATATTAATAATAAATACAACTATGTCATAAAATACATTTTTGGTTTAAAGACTCATTAAAACAAAATTGATTAAAGTAAGAGAGAAAATATTTCACTTAATAAAAAATAGACTAATTAGTATCTCTTTAAAGAATTCAAAATAGAAGTCTTGCACTACTATGTTCTTCTAAAAAAATATATATGTAGCACTAATACTGTATTTCAAATATTTATTTAATCTGTATTTAAAATAAAACTCATACAAAGTGAGTTTAATATATAAAAAAAATAAAACACGATCAACTTATAATTACTCTTTTAAAAGCATCAGTATACTGACTTAGTAGTATAAGGCCATACGTCTACGTCCAAATAAAAATATAACATGCATGTAATATAAAACTCATGATTTCAAACCCAATATACATAATCAACTCATTAAAATATAAATCCATTAACCTAAACATCCGAAATAATATATCTGCAAACATCATAGGGGCAAAATTGGCAATAGAGCACATAATCTATTAGGTTAACCGAGACACCACATATTTCATCTTTAAGTAAGCAAACACAAAAATAGAGCAGCGGCAGCAGCACTTACCCAAGGAAAACTACGGTGCAACGGCACCGAGGGGAGGTCGTGGCGGAGTTGGGTTGTGGTGGACGGCAGCTATTTAGACGGTGGCGCACTGGAAGAGAGAGAGAGAGATGAGGGAGAAAAAGAGAACGGGGAGTGAGAGATAGAGAGACACCAGAGAGATGAAACACGGTGAGAGGGATACCGTGCGAGATGCTCACCGAGGTAGCAAGAGACAGCGACAAGGTTGTTGGGGCGGCAGCAGATCACGGAGTCGTTGGGCGTCAACGCCACTGGACTTCCCCTGCCGTGGCTAGCGTCACCGAAAGGGTTGAGTGGTGCTCTGTTTTGAGAAGCAAAAACAGAGGTGTTTCGGTGATGCGTGCGATAGAGCTTTTACGTTGGGCGGCTAAGTGTGGGGTACGGTGGTGTAGGGCAGAGCAGTGGAGGTTTAAAATGTGGCTCAGTGGCTGTCGACGTGCGTGGGAGAGTACCTTGGCATGCTGGTCTGCGTCGTTAGATGTTGTGCATGGAGCTGGGCAGTTTCACACGATGGTTAAACATGGGTGTTGCATTGGTCGTGCGTGGATGGGTCGGGGCTTACGAGGTGGTTGGATGGTGGCGTCCGTTGGAGGTTGCTGGGTAACTCGAGTTCAAGCAGGCAGTAACTGGTTTGTGGTGGATTTCCAGGTGCCTTCCGACTTGGTGCGGATTAGATAGAAAGAAATAAATAAGTAAAATAAAATAAAATAAAGGTAGAGAGCATTGATCTACAAGGTGAAGTTTATTGAGAAACCAAAACGTACGGGAAAAGGGTGGTTACATGCATGGGGGCAGCGGTTACATGCAGTTGCCGTGCTTGAATGCGGGGAACTTATTGTACGTGGGCATGAGGAACGGATGAGTGAGAAGTGAACGGTTGGGAGTAAAAAAAAAAAATAATAAAAATAAATAATTGAATGCGAGCTCCGAGACCCGGATGTTACAACAGCACAAACCATCAATTTTGCCCAACATCAAAGCCATACTTCTTTGTTTTCTGAGAGTGTCCTTTATTTGAAGAAGCAGAAAGAAACTGTACATGAACACATTTCTCCATGCCTCTACAACACTAGTGATTGAGACTTATTATCACGGAGTTGGCTGCATGCCGGCCATTACGGATAAACGTACAAAAGCATAAACTACACCATCAAGTAGAGGTAGATATCTTTTAAGTGATTGCTGGTTGATGATCAATCATCAGTACTCATTTAAGTAAAATATAAAAGCGATAATTAAGCATAGGCATCAGGGCTTTGGAGCAGGTAGGCTTCCGCAACTTACATGCCCAGGACCTTTTCCTTCCCAGCCTTGATTTCCTCTTCCGTGATCACAATGTCCCCCTTGGTATGGTAGTTTGTTGTCATCTTATTTTTACTGCCTCCCACTGGTGTTGGCTCAAGCTGGACCTCATGAACAATGAATTCCAGCTTCTCCTCCAAAGCATCACCTTCGGTCACTGTGTACTTGTAATAGTAGCTCTCTTCATTCACCTCGTCAATTCAGTTCTTAATGGAGCTGAGAGGGCTACCTGCATCATCATCATCATCGAGAGCATTCATCATCTTATCTTAATCCAATGAAATAATTCCCGAGCGTTTAATGTTTAATCGCAAGTATACATGAGTAATATTATATATTTGCTAGATAGCTTGCTTAATAATTAATACCTTCAGCGAAATTGACCTGCCTGTTGCTATCGGGCCCTCCATTACCTTGAATGAAATCAATGCTCTTGACAGCTTGTGGCATGACTTTTGGGAGGATGAGGTTGTGAGAATCAAGGACCATGGCTTTGAACAATCTGGATGGAGGGATTGGGGAAGTTAAGTCGTCTGGATAAGTGATTACACCCATGATATGCTAGCTAGCTAGAGAATTGAAAGTTGGAAGGCCTGGAGTACTCTTAAAGAAGATAGGTTTTAATTATGAGTATAGAGCTTGATCAATCTTCAACTAATTGGTAAGGAAAATGCAGTATGGTTCTCAAAATTATGATGGTGCTACTCTTGTTCCCGAATTTGTTTGCTTTTGGTTGTAGGGTAATCATGTCCTGGAGTGCATTTGCTTAAAAATATGTAATGTATTGGGGGAGTTATTCTCCAAGTAATATCAAAGATGTCTATATTATATGCACTTCCAATCTTCTTGACCACTTAACTGCATGCACTATGTTAATACATATACAAAAGGACAACATTATGGTTCTCAACAATGTATTTAAATTAAACAGCCTTTTGGTTCGGGATTATTATATCATCTTTAACTCACTATCCAAACCAAGCCTAATGAATCTCTCGACCAGTGGAGATCCTTGATCTCTTTAAGGGCAAGGAAAATCCATAAACAGTTGGGCACCATGGTGGAAATTGGAATATTGCTTCTAATCAGGAGAAGTTTGGCGAATTTTGTGAATAATTATAAGATAATTTGTGAATAGTAGTGAGATAGTTGAAATTATGTATTTATTGGGTTTGGAGAAATGAGAGAGAAAAAGTTGAATAAAAAATATTATAAAATTAAAATATTGTTATAATCTAATTTTTTAATACTATTTTTGTTTTGGAATTTTAAAAGTTAACATTGTTTTTTTTTATTTTTTATTTGAAATTTTGAGAAATTTGTAATGATTAATTTGAAAAATTTGTAACGATTAGTTTGAAAATGTTCGTATTTGAATGATATTTGGAAAAGAAATGAGATGGGATGAGATGAAAATTATTTCCAAATATCTCCCAAGTTAAGTATGAAAAAAAGAAGAAAAGAAGATGAATAAGAAGAAGAGAGAGACAAAACTATCAATATATGTATTTTAGGCGAATTTAACTCATATGGCAAATTCTATGAAATTAAAAATAATAAGAAGTGAGATGGTCATTGAGACTAATATATCTAAGGATAAAATATGGTATAGGTAAGTGCATCAATTGTTATAAAAAATAAATATAAAATTTGTATATATCATTAATTTATTTTAGTCTTTCAATGTAAACATCATGTATAAAATACTCACAAAACACGGATAATCCAAATATTTGAATTTTGGAGTTAATACTTGGGGCATGTTTGGGGCTACGATAAGAGGTTTAAAATGTGTTTAAATAACCTTAAAAACAATGTAATAATAAAATTGGATTGCTTAGTTGACACATATTAAAGTATTTTTTAATATAAAAGATCTCAAAAGTGCATTCCCGAAAAAGCATCAAATTTTCTTTGAACATACTTTTCAGAATATATTGGATGGTAGTTACACTTTTAAAATAACTGTCCATGGACAAAAATATCCATATTACCTTTTACATAATTATAACTTTACCCTTGTCTTATTCATAATTGTATTGCCATTTAACTTATGCATCATTGCATGGATTTTTATTATTATTATACTTACTAAAAACTCTATTAGATGATTTTTCTCTTTTTTTTTTATCATAAAATTTGATTTCTATCAAGGACATAGTCATGATCGTTTAAAAATCAAATGACCTTTTCCCAAGTTGTAAAGAACTTTTTAATAATAACGCTTATTATTTAAGTTCTACAACTATAAGCCTTGACTTAAAAGTTGAATTATCTACCGCAATCCTAAGTTTGCACTTAGTGTATATTCTTTTCCTCTCTCGACTCTTGATAGTTAGTTTTGTTACAGTTGATATAAGATGCACATGGATAGGATTCGTTTTGTCCATTTTAAAATGAATAAGATTCCTTTCTCTATTCTTTTTTAGAATAGCTAAAATCACAAAAGGATTCACAAAAGTAAATCTACATACTCACAAGATTTCATATGATACGTTAGATAAAAGTAACTTTACAATCTAACGTACCACATAAATCTACACCAGTTTGTGAATTTATCTTGTCAAATCTCTTTCCTAATAGCCTATTGATTATTAGTATTACAATTATATTTAGGCAAGTAAACTTAATACGTGAATTTGTTATGTCTATCACAGAGACAAGATAGCCTTGTTCATTTTGCCCATCTTGTCCACACGATTGACTTCAAACTGTAGATTTGTATGGATATTCTTTTAGAGAAATGCTTGGCCCACACTAGTGTGTCTTAACGTGATCTATTAGGTTATAAAATTATTTTTATTACAAGATATAATTTAATGTATTATATTAAATACAATCACCATGATCTTAATATGATCATTAAGTAAAGTAAAAATTTTTTAATAGAAAAATTCTATATAGACCCAGTCTTTCTCTCCTGCTTTGTAAAATGTAGCTAGCTCTGTTAATCAAGGAGATTGGGTGGCGCAATTACTTCAAAATGGACCATAAAGAGGTCAAAATGGCCTACTATCAAAGCCCATTAGGCGATACAAAACGTGAGGGGACGAAATCATTCACACATTTTGTAGAAAATAGCTGTTTAAGGAATATAGCATGAAACATCAACAAAAACCAGATGATCAATTTTGCCTAACATCAAAGCCAGACTTCTTTGTTTCCCTAGAGTGTCTTTATTTGAAGAAGCAGAAGGAAACTATATGTAACACCTCGCTCCTTCTGACATAACGCTCATTTTTTACGTAAGCAAATTCTGAGGACGGAAATTATGCAATAGTCTGTCCCTTCTCTCTAGCGACAGTGAGCCTCGTTATATGTGCCGAACCTCGATGGCGTGTTTCTAAAGATATTATGTGAATTCTAAAGTACGCCCAATGTTTTAAATGCACTGAAAATATTTATATGAGGTATTTCCAGTGTTACTGAACTAAGTTTAATTTTAAATACGACAATTATAAAATTTTTTAAGAGATCTAAAAATATTATAATTGTCGGAAATCATTTTAAAATTATTATTAAAATGATTTCAGTTATTTAAAATATTATGAGATTTGAATTATGTTCAAAACTCTAATTAATTAAATGGTTTTATACTTTTAAAGATATTAAATAAGACTTCATTATTTTATTAATGACGAATGAATATTATTTTATAAAATAAAGTTTAGTTTAAATAATATTGTCACAACTCCGTCCTGGGAAGGGCGGGATCGCGACGTACATACCTGTCCTTTTCTTCATTCATTTCTTTTTCTAATAACATGCGTTGGGCATGGACATGACACACGTGTATTCTAAATTTCTAATTTAATAAATGGATCACCTGATACATATTCTAATCAAACATTTATCCAAAAAGACTCTCAGAGTCCATACGTTCATGAAAACATAACCCATCATCCATAAACATAACTGTTCTAGTTAGGGAAGATCCTAAGCTTCTGCCTCTCCCTCTGCAGTAATGCCTTGCTCCCCAGCCTTTTCATCATTACCTGGACGTTTAAAAAATTTAAAATAAAAGTGAGTCGAATACTCAGTAAGTAGTACACCATGCAGTGAACATACTAGGCATATATTCTTTTTCTTTTGAAAACATGCATACATAAAAATTTGTTAATTCTTGACAATGCTTTCATGCATAAACAGTTTAAGGAAAAGCCATACTTTCATGCATAAACATTCTAAGAAATAACTATGCTTTCATGTGTAACATTTTAAGAAATAACCATACTTTCATGTTTCACTTTCTTTGGCCGGTACACATTATTACGCCCCGTGTGTTGGGGTTAGCTGTCTTCATTTGGACCTGGATTCCACCCGTGGCCACAGGTTTGGAATCCCTTTCAGTCAGGAGGCAGCACTATGTGCACTACCAGTACTACTTACCCAGCATTGCAATTTTCCCACTTTTCAATCATATGGCCGTTACGTATTTTCATACACTAAGATGTTCATTCATTCAGTCATTTCTTTCATTCATTTCAGTTCTTTCAGCTCTTTTCATTTAACAGTTCATTCATGAAAAACGTCATTTAAAAGCATGAACCTAAACATCATCTTTTCATTTAACAGTGCATTAATTTATAAAAACATAATTTTAAAAGCATGAGCTTGAACATCATCTTTCATGGCATCCATAAAGCGTCAGTTCATAGGGACATCTTAAAACGTTTTCTTCGCGTCATTTAAAACATCAGTTCATAGGGACCTTTTAAAACACTTTTTTCGCTTCATTGAAAGCATTGCTTAAAGCATAAGGCATGAGACGTTCATTTCCTTTCCTTTGCAATCAAAACATTTTCATCATCTTTCTTACTCCGATGCACATGCATTTTTTTTTTTATGAAAAAGATGCATTTTCATGCTATAGTACATATAGGAATAACCAATAAGTTTATTGAGAGAGCATGTATGGAAATCTCATGACTTAGAACCTACGTGCATGCTTTACCTTATACACATACACATAATTATAATCGATAGAGTGCTTAACAGGGGCTATCAAGAAAGGGCTTGTATATACTATATTCATTTACTCTTTTCTTTAGAAGAATATTTGCAATAAGAGAGATATATTATTTCATAAAGAGAACTTGGTGTAAGAAGCATGGTCATAACTACTTACCTCTATGCTCCTCAATACTTCCATCAACAATATTGATATTCCAATAAATAACATAAACGTGTTAATACTCATACAATATTCTTTAGCCCTCCATTTAAAAGAGAAAGCCACGATATTACAATCTACTGTTTCTTCTATGCTTAACATTAACCCAAATGACTACTCCTCACCTCAACTTACAAGAGAAAAACGTAAATATTAAGACATGCTAGCTGTCTATGGAAAGACTATTTTAAAAGCTCACATGAAAAGTAGTTAAAGATTCATAGGTTTCAAACAAGGTCTCTTTGATTCAATCTCACTTTGGGTTATGGACATTAGGAGATAAAATCTGAAAACTCTCAACAATGGGCTTTAAAATAGATTTAGGCCTTGTTTGTTTTTCAAGAACATCTCATCTCATCTCATCTCATCTCACCTCATCATTACAACTTTTCCAAATCCCCATACAAAATAAAATAAACAATTCAACTTTTTCAAATCCCAAAACAACAATAATATTAAAAAATATATTCTAACAATATTTTATTCAACTTTTTAACTTTAATCTCAACTCATCTCATCTCATCTCTGAAAACAAACGAGCCCTTAGGCATCTCAAATAGGCTAAATAAGCTTAGGAAACATGCCCCTTTGAATCAACTTGTGGTCCCTCATTTTAAAAAGGTTAGCTTATCAATATTTTGGACTCTTGGGTTAGGTAGTATTTAACCAAACGAGGGACAACATAAATGGACTATTTGTACATCAAGATATGGCATGATATGGACTTAGAAATACTTGGACAACTTTACATATCATAATATATCATGCATAATTAATCTCTTATATCTAAACTAACTAAGCTATAACCTCTTCACATAAGAAATATTTAATTAGTTTAGATAAAACCTCCCATTAAAATTAAAGTAGCATAAAGTATGGCAAAGTTACCCATTAAAAAACTTTAAAACCTTTAAACAGTTAAACTTATGATTTCCTCACTTAATACCTTTTAAAAGCAAGGTGTCAAATTATAGAATAAAGCAAAACCTTTAAACCAAACCTCTAGCATTCTAAAAATAGATTACTAACCAAACCTCAACACAAGGCACATGATACCAACATATATAATTTAAAACCACTTTAATCATCATCTATGAGTCAACCAAGTTTAATAACAACATAGTATTTTCGAAATATAAAAAATACATAGCAAAACAACTATAATACCATTCGGTATGGGCCAAAAGGGCAAAGATATTTATTTGTAATATAGGAAATTAATTACATCAAAACACAAGCTAAAACAACTTAGTGAGTTTCCAAAATCAAATTAAAATAAATAAGTCAAAGTAGGATCTTTACCTTGAGCTCTTAGCCCCTTTCAAGAGGCAAGATAGAGGACCAAATAGTGGTATAGCCGTGTGGACGAAGAGCCAAAATGATAGAACTGTTTTAACCCCAAAACCGAAAAACCATAGGTAAGAAAAATGGTGAAATTCGAAACCCACGTGTAACTCATACTAGGGAATAAATTAAAAATCTATTACCTTCAAGATTTCACCATCTTGAAGATGACAACAAGCTTTGGTTCCAAGCTTTCAGGCAAAACCGAAAATGAATATGGAGGGAGTGTTCTCATATGGTTTGAAGAGGATGAGAGAAAAATGTTTTTCCTCTTCCCTTGCTATGGAGTCACAAGTTTGAAGATGATGAAAGGAGTTTGGTTTGTTGAAGATGAGAAGAGAGGAGAACAAGAGAGGATCGGCTTTAGCTTGGAGAAGAAGAATAAAACTTTCTCTTTTTCTTTCTTGGGTGAGAGTCGACTGGTAAGAGTCAAAATGCCTTAGGAAGTTTTTATTTTGTTTTCTTCTTTTCTCTTTTGTTGTCTTGACCGATGGGTGGAAGGAAAAGTGAAGTCAATGACTTCCATAGGAAGCTTATGTCCAAGGAAGGAAAAGGGATTAGTTGATTTCGTTAAAGCATATTACATAAGCTTGGGAGTTGGATGGTGGAGATCTATCCACCTCAAGGGTAATTGTTTGAGTCCTACTACGTAGATTCTTACGTCATTTTATTAATTCTATAACTTAAATATTTTGACATAAAGATTTTTATTATTTTTAATTATTTTATTTTAAGATGAGTATGCTTGATTTTTAAAATATGATTTATTAAAATAAATCAAGTGTATTATTTTTAAGATTTTGAAATATTTTCCGTTAAGCCTTTTAATTTTATTTATTTAAGAACTTGCCCAATTATTCTCTACCATTGGATTGGTATGTAAAAATTACCCTTAAGGTGGATAGATCTCCACCATCCAACTCCCAAACTTATGTGATAAGTTTTGACCAAATCAACGAATCACTTTTCCTTCCTTGGACGTAAGTTTCCTAAGGAAGCCATTGACTTCACTTTTCCTTCCACTCATCGATCAACGCAACAAAACATAAAAGAAGAAAACAAAATAAAAACTATTCTAAGGCATTTTGGCTCCTACCCGTTCACCCTCACCCATGAAAGAAAAAGAAAAAGTTTTCATCTTCTTCTCCAAGCAAAAGCCGATCCTTTCTTCTCATCTTCAAGAAACCAAACTCCTCTCATCATCTTCAAGCTTGTGACTCCAAAGCAAGGGAGAGGAAAAATATTTATCTATCATCCACTTCAAACCATATGAGAACACTCCCTCCATATTCATTTTCAGTTTTCACTCAGAGCCTGGAACCCAAACTTGCTTTCCTCTTCAAGAGGCTGAAATCTTGAAGCTAATAGACTTTTAATTTATTCCCTAGTATGAGTTACATGTGGGTTTCCAAAATCACATTAAAAAAAAATAAGTCAAATTAGGATTTTTACCTTTAGCTCTTAGCCCCATCCAAGAGGCAAGATAGAGGACTAAATAGTGGAATAGCCGTGTGGATGAAGAACCAAAATGATAGAACTGTTTTAACCACAAAACTGAAACACCATATGTAAGAAAAATGGTGAAATTTGAAACCCACTTGTAACTCATACCAGGGAATAAATTAAAAATCTATTACCTTCAAGATTTCACCCTCTTGAAGATGAAAACAAGTTTTGGATCCAAGCTTTGAGGCAAAACCGAAAATGAATATGGAGGGAGTATTCTCATACGGTGTGAAGAGGATGAGAGAAAAATATTTTTCCTCTTCCCTTGCTATGGAGTCACAAGCTTGAAGATGATGAGAAGACTTTCGTTTCTTGAAGATGAGAAGAGAGGAGAAGAAGAGTGGATCGGCTGTAGCTTGGAGAAAAAGATGAAAACTTTTTATTTTTCTTTCTTGGGTGAGAGTCGACGGGTAGTAGCCAAAATGCCTTAGGATATTTTATTTTGTTTTCTTCTTTTCTGTTTTGTTGCCTTGACCGATGGGTGGAAGGAAAAGTGAAGTCAATGGCTTCCTTAGGAAGCTTACGTCCAAGGAAGGAAAATAGATTAGTTGATTTGGTCAAAGCATATCACATAAGCTTGGGAGTTGGATGGTGGAGATCTATCCACGTCAAGAGTAATTTTTCGAGTCCTACTACGTCGGTTCTTACATCGTTTTATTAATTTTTCAAGTTAAATATTTTGAGGTAAAGTTTTTTATTACTTTTAATTATTTAATTTTAAGATGAGTATTTTTTATTTTTAAAATATGATTTATTAAAATAAATCAAGGGTATTATTTTTAAGATTTTGAAATATTTTCCCTTAAGCCCTTTAATTTTATTTATTTAAGAAAGTACCCAATTATTCTCTACCATTGGATTGGTTGGTGAAAGCTACCGTTGAGGTGGATAGATCTCCACCATGCAATTTCGAAGCTTATGTGATAAGTTTTGACCAAATCAACTAATCCATTTTCCTTCCTTGGACGTTAGCTTCCTAAGGAAGCCTTTGACTTCACTTTTCCTTCCACCCATCGATCAAGGCAACAAAAGAAAAAAGAAGAAAACAAAATAAAAACTATCCTAAGGCATTTTGGCACCTACCCGTAGACCCTCACCCAAGAAAAAAAAAAAAAAAGTTTTCATCTTCTTCTCCAAGCAAAAGCCGATCCTCTCTTCTTCTCCTCTCTTCTCGTCTTCAAGAAACCAAACTCCTCTCATCATCTTCAAGCTTGTGACTCCATAGCAAGGGAAGAGGAAAAACATATTTCTCTCATCCTCTGCAAACCGTATGAGAACACTCCCTCCATATTCATTTTCGGTTTTGCCTCAAATATTGGAACCAAACCTTGTTTTCATCTTCAAGAGGGTGAAATCTTGAAGGTAAGAGACTTTTTAATTTATTCCCTAGTATGAGTTACATGTGGGTTTCCAAAATCACATTAAAAACAAATAAGTCAAATTATGATTTTTACCTTGAGCGCTTAGCCCCTTTGAAGAGGCAAGATAGAGAATCAAATAGTGGTATAGCAGTGTGGATGAAGAGCCAAAATGATAGAGCTGTTTCAACCCCAAAACCGAAGCACCGTAGGTAAGAAAATTTGTGAAATTCAAAACCCAAATGTTACTCATAATAGCGAATAAATTAAATGTGTATTACCTTCAAGCTTTCACCCTCTTGAAGATGAAAACAAGCTTTGGTTCCAAACTTGGAGACAAAACAAAAAATGAATATGGAGGAAGTATTCTCATATGGATTGAAGAGGATGAGAGAAAAATATTTTTCCTCTTCCCTTGCTATGGAGTCACAGGCTTGAAGATGATAAGATGAGTTTGGCTTCTTGAAGATGAGAGGAGAGGAGAAGAAGCTAGCATCGGCTTTAGCTTGGAGAAGAAGATGAAAACTTTTTCTTTTTCTTTCTTGGGTGCGGGTCGACGCGTACTAGCCAAAATGACTTAGGATAATTTTTATTTTGTTTTCTTCTTTTCAGTTTTGTTGCCTTGACCGATAGGTGGAAGGAAAAGTGAAATCAATTGCTTCCTTAGGAAGCTTACGTCCAAGGAAGGAAAAGAGATTAGTTGATTTGGTCAAAGCATATCACATAAGCTTGGGAGTTGGATGGTAGAGATCTATCCACCTCAAGAGTAATTTTTCGAGTCCTACTACGTGGGTTCTTACATCGTTTTATTAATTTTTTAAGTTAAATATTTTGAGGTAAAGTTTTTTATTACTTTTAATTATTTAATTTTAAGATGAGTATTTTTTATTTTTAAAATATGATTTATTAAAATAAATCAAGGGTATTATTTTTAAGATTTTGAAATATTTTCCCTTAAGTCCTTTAATTTTATTTATTTAAGAAAGTACCCAATTATTCTCTACTATTGGATTGGTTGGTGAAAGCTACCGTTGAGGTGGATAGATCTCCACCATGCAATTTCGAAACTTATGTGATAAGTTTTGACCAAATCAACTAATCCATTTTCCTTCCTTGGACGTTAGCTTCCTAAGGAAGCCTTTGACTTCACTTTTCCTTCCACCCATCGATCAAGGCAACAAAAGAAAAAAGAAGAAAACAAAATAAAAACTATCCTAAGGCATTTTGACTCCTACCCGTCGACCCTCACCCAAGAAAAAAAAAAAAAGTTTTCATCTTCCTCTCCAAGCAAAAGTCGATCCTCTCTTCTTCTCCTCTCTTCTCGTCTTCAAGTAACCAAACTCCTCTCATCATCTTCAAGCTTGTGACTCCATAGCAAGGGAAGAGGAAAAACATATTTCTCTCATCCTCTGCAAACCGTATGAGAACACTCCCTCCATATTCATTTTCGGTTTTGCCTCAAATCTTGGAACCAAACCTTGTTTTCATCTTCAAGAGGGTGAAATCTTGAAGGTAATAGGCTTTTTAATTTATTCCCTAGTATGAGTTACATGCGGGTTTCCAAAATCCCATTAAAAACAAATAAGTCAAATTATGATTTTTACCTTGAGCTCTTAGCCCCTTTGAAGAGGCAAGATAGAGAATCAAATAGTGGTATAGCAGTGTGGATGAAGATCCAAAATGATAGAACTGTTTAAACCCCAAAACCGAAGCACCATAGGTAAGAAAATTTGTGAAATTCAAAACCCAAATGTTACTCATAATAGCGAATAAATTAAATGTCTATTAACTTCAAGCTTTCACCCTCTTGAAGATGAAAACAAGCTTTGGTTCCAAACTTGGAGACAAAACAAAAAATGAATATGGAGGAAGTATTCTCATATGGTTTGAAGAGGATGAGAGAAAAATATTTTTCCTCTTCCCTTGCTATGGAGTCACAGGCTTGAAGATGATAAGAGGAGTTTGGCTTCTTGAAGATGAGAGGAGAGGAGAAGAAGCTAGCATCGGCTTTAGCTTGGAGAAGAAGATGAAAACTTTTTCTTTTTCTTTCTTGGGTGTGGGTCGATGGGTACTAGCCAAAATGCCTTAGGATAATTTTTATTTTGTGTTCTTCTTTTCTGTTTTGTTGCCTTGACCGATTGGTGGAAGGAAAAGTGAAGTCAATTGCTTCCTTAGGAAGCTTACGTCCAAGGAAGGAAAAGAGATTAGTTGATTTGGTCAAAGCATATCACATAAGCTTGGGAGTTGGATGGTGGAGATCTATCCACCTCAAGGGTAATTTTTCGAGTCCTACTACGTAGGTTCTTAAATCATTTTATTAATTTTTTAAGTTAAATATTTTGAGGTATAGTTTTTTATTACTTTTTATTATTTAATTTTAAGAGGAGTATGTTTTATTTTTAAAATATGATTTATTAAAATAAATCGAGGGTATTATTTTTAAGATTTTGAAATATTTTTCCTTAAGCCGATCCTCTTAAGGAAAAATATTTTATCTTCTAAGATGAGTATGTTTCATCTTCTTCTCCTAGCAAAAGCCGATCCTCTCTTCTTCTCCTCTCTTCTAGTCTTCAAGAAACCAAATTCCTCTCATCATCTTCAAACTTGTGACTCCATAGCAAGGGAAGAGGAAAAACATATTTCTCTCATCCTCTTCAAATCGTATGAGAACACTCCCTCTATATTCATTTTCGGTTTTGCCTCAAAGCTTGGAACCAAACCTTGTTTTCATCTTCAAGAGGGTGAAATCTTGAAGTTAATAGACTTTTTAATTTATTCCCTAGTATGAGTTACATGTGGGTTTCCAAAATCACATTGAAAACAAATAAGTCAAGAGACAAGATAAAGGGCCAAATAGTGGTATAGCCGTGTGGACGAAGAGCCAAAATGATAGAACTGTTTTAACCCGAAAACCGAAACACCATATGTAAGAAAAATGGTGAAATTCGAAACCCACATGTAACTCATACTTGGGAATAAATTAAAAGTGTATTACCTTCAAGATTTCACCCTCCTGAAGATGAAAACAAGCTTTGGTTCCAGATTTTGAGGCAAAACCGAAAATGAATATGGAGGGAGTTTTCTCATACGGTTTGAAATGGATGAGAGAAAAATATTTTTCCTCTTCCCTTGCTATGGTGTCACAGGCTTGAACATGATGAGAGCAGTTTGGTTTCTTGAAGATGAAAGGAGGAGAAGAAGAGAGGATCGACTTTAGCTTGGTGGAGAAGAAAATTTTTTCTTTTTCTTTCTTGGGTGAGGGTCAACGGGTAGGAGCCAAAACGCTTTAGGATAGTTTTTATTTTGCTTTTTTCTTTTCTCTTTTGTTGCCTCGACCGATGGGTGGAAGGAAAAGTGAAGTCAATGGCTTCCTTAGGAAGCTTACGTGAAAGGAAGGAAAATTGATTAGTTGATTTAGTCAAAGCTTATCACATTGGCTTGGGAGTTGGATGGTGGAGATCTATCCACATCAAGGGTAGTTTTCACCTAACAATCATATGGTAGAGAATATTTGGGTCATTTGTTAAATAAATAAAATTAAAGGGAATATTGGAAAATATTTTGAAATCTTAAAAATAATACCTTGATTTATTTTAATAAATCATATTTTAAAAATAAAACGTACTCATCTTAAAATAAAATAATTAAAAGTAATAAAAATCTTTATCTCAAAATATTTAACTTAAATAATTAATAAAATGAAGTATGGACCTACGTAGTAGGACTCAGGTAGTACAAATATTCTACCTTAATTCCTCGCAGTGCTTTTAAATAAGTTAATGTTTAGGCATTTCAAATCAGTGTTTTAATCCTCCACTGATACATCGTTTTGAGATCCCAAGATAAAGGGATTAGGATTAAAACCCATACCCTTTCTCTTTCTCCCTCACTTTTCTCTTCCCTCTCTCTCTCTCTCTCCTCCCTCTCCCCCAGCTTATGTAGCACGCCTCTCTCCCTCTCATTGATTCTCTCCTTAGCCCAACCCGGCGCCATTGTGCGCCGCCTGGCTGCACCTTCACCACCAACGGCCTCCTCTCACGTCCTTGAGCCCCCACCACCGAACCCTACCTCCACCTCGCAGACACCTTCCCTGTCGCACTCCCGCATCAACCCAAGCATGGTTTCACCGTGCGCAGCACTTTCCACCCCCGTACGGAGCCACCCACGGCCACCGAGCACCACCATGGGCTCCCCCTGACCTTCCCCTTCCTCCTCCATTTGACCCAAAGTCGGTAGCCCCTTCCTCAATCGCACGGAGCTCCTCCAACGCACAGGTTCTCCATACCCACGGATGAGCTCCTCCTCCCACGGCCACTGCACCACCACCAAAGGCTTCTCCTCCCACCGGTGACCTCCCCTAGCCACCCCCATGTCCAGCCGAGCCACCTAGCTCCCCCACTCTCTCATGGGCCGTTCCTCCACCACCAAGTTAGATCCGCCGCCGTAGAGCCATCGCACCACCTTACCGACGCCACCACCACCTTGCCAAGGTCTTCCCAAGCCTCTTCATGCTCAGGCCCTTTTAGATCCGCACCTCTAGCCACCTTCAGTGGCCAAAACAACCACTGCACGTGGCTAATCGCCACTGTACACGGCTAGATATGCCATGTTCTGCCCCTCACCGCTAGCACGAGGCCACCATGAGCCCTTCCAAGACCACACTTAGCTATCCAAATGCCTAAACAGCCATTGTACGTTGGTTAACTGCCACGTACGACCCTTCCGATGTCATCAACTGTGACGACCAGCGAGCAACACATGGGTTATCCCGTCGAGGGTATAACCCTTTATCCCTCGTTAATTATGTTATTTGTTAGTTGATTAGGTTGTGGACTATGCTGTTTGTATTGTGGAGTTCCCTATATTGTGATGTGCTGTGTAGTGAAGTGTTGGGCATAGTTAGGAAGTGCGATGTGAAGTGTTGTGGACTGTGCTGTGTAATGTGATTTGTGGATTATGTGTTGTAATAGTGACGTGACATTGTGTGGGATAAGGAGAGTATATATAAAATATACCCTCCTGTCGTAGTGTGGAATGAGAAGAGTACACTCTGAGTGTATTCTGTGTGGCGTAGCGTGTATGAAGGGAATACACGTGGAGTGTACTCCATGTGATAGAGTGAGGCACCATTTGGCGTGTATATTGTAATGGTGATGGGTTGTAGCGTGTGTGAAGGGAGTACGCGTGAAGTGTACTCCATGAGGTGAAGCGACACACTGTGTGGCGTGTTGTAGAGATATGGATGATTGTGTGGTTGATGGGCATAGAGCGTGATGGGTAGTGTCGAGAACTGTGGAACAGTGTCTCGAGGTTTAAGACGTGGCCTGTAGTCTGAGGTGACAGGTGTCACCGTGTTGGACTTATGGCTGGGAGTATGGGTGAAGTAGCAGAACATGTATAAGAGTGTACAGCAGAAGCATGATTGGGGAATATCACGAAGTGACATGGTTACGGACAGTTGTGCTTGTGATGGGTGAGGAGCTAGTGTAGGAATGTCGTAGCAAGAACGTGACGAGATGTCACGATGTAACAGGAGTACGTGAAGGACCGTACTCATGATGAGTTAGGAGTTGATGTAGCAGAATGTTGGGTGACGTGACACGGTCACGGTGTAGCTTGGGAGTAGTCTCGAGCTATATGACGTGACGTAAGGCGTAGTTGTGAACGGAGTCTTGTCGTATTAAGTGTTGGGATGAACTGTCAAAAGGGACGGGTAGCGTGAAGAGTCATACTATCCGGGTTAAGAGAAGGTTGGTATCAAAGTATGGCGCTTGTCCCTACGGGCATGTGATCAACGTGTTATATGTTGGTCTTAAGTGATAAAGGGGTGAGGTACATGTGTAATCTGGTGAGACACATGTGTCGGACAGATTCACCATATGTAATGGGTAATCTATCCTAAGCACGATTACACGGTGCTTAAGCCTTAGTGTTGGCTTAGAGCCGTGTGGCGTGTATGGATGGGAATGAGGAGTAGTGTGAGCTCAGATGCATTAAGGCAGTAACGGGTGTATTGTCTAGGATTGGGATGCTTGATTCCTTCGGTCGGAATCATACGTCGGAATGTGGCTATTAGGAAGAGTAAGACGAAGGTCCTAGTGTCTAAATCCTAAGGTGAATCATGGGTTCACTTTAGTGGGTGAGCACTCAAAGTAGAATGTCGAGTTTGGAAGAGATAGTGACCTTAAGGAGAAACCTGAAGGTTTTAGCATAGTAAAGGGCATGTAAGAGTACGGGATAGAAGGAGAGTGTTTCAAGTGAAGTATAGCTGTATAGCTTTATTTATAGTTTAAGTTGCTTATCCATTAGATAGAGAATGACGTCAAGGTTATGTGTATGCATGTAGGTTGCCATCCGACACGCACATGAACGAACTGCATGATATGAAAGTAGCATGGAGCCCAGGTAAGTATTATGTTCATACTCTTCTAGAGTTTTCTAAAATATACGAAAATAAAAACGAAACGATTTTCCTTTACAATTCCTTATGAAACGATGTTTTTACGAAAGCATGTTAAGTGTTCAAAGGTATAAGTATGTAAAGGCCCCTCCTTGGCAGCCCCTTTTTATGCACCCAAAAGTATTAATTGTATGCATGTGAATGGATGATTATACGTTATATCTATTATATGTATTTTCTAAAAAAAGAAATGTTGAGGCTTTTATGTATGTTGTTTTAAAGGTCCCTATGAACCGATATTTTGTGGATGCCATGAACTGATGCTTATGGATGCCATGAAAGACGATGTTTAAGCCCATGCTTTTAAATGATGTTTTCCCATGAAAGAACTGCTAAATGAAAAGGATTGAACTGAAAAGAAAGGACTGAATGAAATGAATGTTTACTGTATGAAAATACGTAACGGCCACATGAATGAATGGAAAGGATACCAATGAATAGGCAGATTGTAATGCCGGGTAAGTAGTATTGGTAATGCACCCAGTGTTGCCCCCTGATTGAAAAGGGATTCCCAACCCGTGGCCACGGGCAGAGTCCGGGTCCAAAAGAAGATCGCTAACCCCAACACACGGAGCGTAACAGTGTGTACTAGCCAATGAAAATAATAAGAATGAATGTATGAATGCATCGCACTCTTGAAGAAGTGAAGGCACTTACGGGAGATACGTTTTACGAAAATAAAGCCCTTTTTAAAGAAAAATTCCGTTCAGTGATGTTTTCAAAGAATGCACGTGTGCATGTATGTATAATATGTATAGCATGATGAATGCATGAATGAAAACCTATGTTAGTATATTTTAACTGTATGAAGTGCTTACGAGTCATCGACTCATTTTAGTTTTTATGTATACCACTCCCCCCCTCAAGGAACCAAATGAGTAGTACGCGTCAGGACGGACACGGGCCAAGGGAAAGAGTACGGAAGTCTAGGCATGAAGTTTTAATTGTATGAGAGGCCTTTTTATTTAAAGAATTAATGTTTTATGCTGTAAACTTATTTTATTCTCAAAACACATTTTATTTTATAACGTAGAGTCTTGCACCCTGGGTATGGAAGCAAAATGTTTTAAATCGAATGGTAACTCCTGTCCTTTTTTCTAAAATCATTTTATAAAAAGTCCCAACACAAAGACGGGCGTTACACTATACATGAACAGATTTCACCATGCCTCTACAACACTAGTGATAGAGACTTATTATCAAGCGGTTGGCTACGTGCCGGCCATTAAAGACAAACGTACAAAGGCATACACTACACCATCAAGTTAAGCATAGGTATCAGGGTTTTGGAGCAGGTAGGCTTCCCCAATTTTGTACATGCCCAGGACCTTTTCCTTGCCAGCCTTGATTTCCTCTTCCGTGATCACTATGTCACCCTTGGTATGGTAGTTTGTTGTCATCTTATTTTTACTGCCACCCTCTGGTGTTGGCTCAAGCTAGACCTCATGAACAATGAATTCCAGCTTCTCCTCCAACGCATCACCTTCGATCACTGTGTACTTGTAATAGTAGCTCTCTTCATTCACCTCATCAATTCGGTTCTTAATGGAGCTGAAAGGGCTACCTGCATCACCGTCGTCATCATCATCATCTTATCCTTAATCCAATGAAATACATCTCAAGCGTTTAATGTTTAATTGTAAGTATACATCAGTAATATTATATATTTGCTATCTAGCTTGCTTAATAATTAATACCTTCAGCGAAATTGACCTGCCTGATGCTGCCGGGCCCTCCATTTCCTTGAATGAAATCAATGCTCTTGACAGCTTGTGGCATGAGTTTTGGGATGAGGTTGTGAGAATCAAGGACCAAGGCTAGCTTTGAACAATCTGGATGGAGGGATTGGGGAAGTTAAGTCGTCTATATAAGTGATTACACCCATGATATCCTCTCTAGCAAGAGAATTGAAAGTAGGAAGGCCTGGAGTACTCTTAACGAAGACGGGTTTTAATTATGAGTATAGAGTGTTGGAAATATTTTCAAAATAATATATATATATAATATTTATTATTAATAATATTTTTGGGTTGATTTTGGAAGTTGTAAGTTACTTTGGAAAGAGAGAAGATGTGGAATGTTTGTGAGAGTTATAAAACTTTGCATCTCTTCAAGCAACACAAGCCACCCGTTGGTTGAGTGGTAATTATGGATCTGGTTTAACCAAAGGACTAGAGTTCGAGTCATCCCCATGGCAAGAATCATTTTTAAATGATTTATGAAGATGGCTATGCGGCTAGAGCTCCAAGGCGTGAAGCACGCTCAAGGGCGCGACGCATGCGAGGCGTAGCAACGCATCAGGAGGGGCTCCTTGCGCAAGGCGTTGCGATGCTTAGATAAAAACAAATTTAATTTCCCAAGCGCGCACACGGTGATTCGAACTGGTGCCAACCAGTTGAAACGGAAGCCAGGCGACCATTGGACTGAGTCCAACCGTTGTGTCATTTGGCAGCAGGCATAATATATGTACTTGTTTTGAACAGTTTTCAGAAATACGAAGAGTTATAACTTTTCGTTCACAACCTTTGGTTATCTATAAATAGACCCATTGGCCAGCCATTTTAAAAAGGACAGAATATAATTTCGAATTCTCTCTCTCCCAAGTTCTTCACTTCTTCATATTATTAGAACTTGTTAGAATCTGTTTGTTCTCGAGAGAACAGATTTCTAATTTCTTGGTTGAATAGCAAAATTTGAGGGTATTCGGGGTCTAATTTCGTGTGTGCATAACGCAGTTAGACAAACAGACTTGTTCTGGGCTTCATTGTATCTTTGAGGCAAATTTGCTTGTAACCCGTGTGCATACCGTTATTGGTGGGGGCGAATATTGTCTTAAGGAAAGCGACATTGTAACGCGCCTTGAAGCAAACTTTCTCTCACTATTGTCTGTTTTGCAGCCCCTTTGCTCCAACAATCTTAAGACAATATTGCATTACTAATGGCACATAGTTTGAGAGAGTTTGCTGCGGACTTTGTCAAACTTGAACGTTTTGATGGAGCCAATTTTCGACGCTGGCAAAAGAAGATGCACTTTCTCCTGGCCAGTCTAAAAGTGGTGTATGTTCTAACCACTCCTAGGCCATCTGCAAATGAAGACGAGACAATTGCTCAAAGTCGGGCAAGAGTCAAGTGGGAACAAGACGACTACATCTGCAAGGGTCACATCTGCAATGCAATGTCTGACACATTGTTCGACGCGTACCAGAACAAAGCAACCGCCAAGGATCTTTGGGACGCACTTGAGGCTAAGTATCTCTTAGAAGATGCTACAAGTAAGAAATTTCTGGCTACCAAATTTTTCAGTTATAAAATGGTAGACTCTAGGCCTATTGTTGAACAATTCAATGAAATTATGCATATTCTTGATCAATTCACTCAACACAATATGAAGATGGATGATTCTATATCGGTTTCATCCATTATCGATAAACTTCCTCCATCATGGAAAGACTACAAAAGAAGTCTAAAGCATAGAAAGGAGGAAATGTCTTTGGAAGATCTAAGCCAACATCTTCGTATAGAAGAGGAAATAAGGCTCAGAGATGGTAAAGAAGAGCGTGACTCTTTGACCTCCAATATGCATATGGTAGAGGAAGGGAAGACTCACAAAATTGGACAACCCAATAAATCTGGATATGAAAACCGGAAGAGAAAGAATGACTTTGGAAGAAAACAAAGTTACTTCCAAGGCAAGAATCAGAAGAAACTGAGTGTAAATTGCTTTCATTGTGGAAAGCCAGGCCATTACAAAAGAGATTGTCGTTTCCTTAAAAAGAAACAACAAAACTCTGACTCCAAAGAGAATTTTATGGCCATGATTTCTGAGGTCAATATTCTTGAAGGAGACAACTCTTGGTGGATTGACTCAGGAGCAACAAGACATGTTTGCAAAGACAAGAGTTTGTTTAAAAAGTATGAGTCGGAAGAAGATGGATGTGTTATCTACATGGGAAATTCATCCACTGCTACAGTTAAAGGCAAAGGCACAATAGATTTGGAGTTCACCTCTGGAAAAGTGCTTACTCTCAGGGATGTATATCATGTACCAGAAGTTAGGAAAAATCTTGTATCTGGTAGTCTTCTGAATAAGTATGGGTTTAAATTAATCTTTGAGTCAGATAAATTTGTTCTGACCAAAGGGGGTAATTTTGTGGGGAAGGGATATCTGAGTGAAGGCATGTTCAAACTCAATATTAATAATAAAGTGAATGTTTCTGCTTATATGATTGATTCATATTCTTTATGGCATTGTCGTTTAGGACATGTTCATGCTAGAAAGCTTGATGACATGGTTAATTTAAGTTTAATTCCTAAATATGCTAAAGATATGATAGATAAATGTAGAATATGCATGCAAACAAAAATTACAAGAAAATCTTTTTCTAAAGTAGAAAGAACTTCATTTTTATTGCAATTAATACACAGTGATGTATGTGACATGCATAGCACGCCTACTAGAGGAGGTAAAAAATATTTTGTGACTTTTATAGACGATTTCTCTAGATATTGCTATGTTTATTTGATGCATTCAAAAGACCAAGTTTTGGATAATTTTAAAGCATATAAAAATGAAGCAGAAAATCAATGTGATGTCAAGATAAAATGTCTTAGATCCGATAGAGGAGGTGAATATCACTTTCCTGCTTATTGTGAATCTGTAGGCATTATTCATGAAACTACTATGGCTTACACTCCACAACAAAATGGAGTGGCAGAAAGGAAAAACAGAACTTTAGTAGAAATGGTTAATGCCATGCTTACTAATTCTGGTTTAAACAAAAGTTTTTGGGGAGAAGCTATGCTAACAGCATGCTATATTTTGAATAGAATACCCCACAAGAAAACTAAAGTTTCTCCATATGAATTATGGAAGAAAAGAAAACCAAACTTAAATCATTTTAAAGTTTGGGGTTGTCGAGCCATAGTTAGATTACCTGAACCTAAGATAAAGAAGTTAGGACAAAAAGCCATTGAGTGCATTTTCTTAGGTTATGCACATCACAGTGTTGGCTATAGATTCCTAGTTGTGGAACCTAACGGTTCTGTTGATGTCAATACAGTGATTGAATCCAGGGATGCTGAATTTTTTGAAAATAGATTCAGTGAAATTCCACTTTTTAATGATAAAATAGTGGAATTAGACAGATCACTTGAAAATAATGGTGAATCTGGTGAACCATTTGAACCAAGAAGGAGTAAACGAGTAAGAACTGAAAAGTCATTTGGACCAGATTTTGTTGTGTACTTGGTAGATGGTACAAGAGATTCATCTTGTAACCAAATCATGATTACACACAATGTTGAGAATGATCCTATGACGTATGAAGAGGCTATGAAGTCTCAGGATGTAGCTTTTTGGAAAGAAGCTATTAATGATGAAATGGATTCAATCATGGGTAATAATACTTGGAAATTAGTAGATTTACCCCCTGGTTCGACACCTATTGGTTGCAAATGGATTTTTAAAAGGAAACTGAAAGTAGATGGAACAATTGAAAAGTTTAAGGCAAGACTAGTAGCAAAGGGTTTTACCCAGAAGGCAGGGTTAGATTATTTTGATACCTACGCACCAGTTGCTAGGATTGCTACTATCAGAACTTTGATTGCCTTAGCAGCCATCTACAAGTTTGAAATCCATCAAATGGATGTTAAGACTGCCTTCTTGAATGGTGAGTTAGAAGAAGAAATTTACATGGAACAACCCGAGGGGTTTGTCATGCTTGGCCAAGAACATAAAGTTTGTAAATTGGTTAAGTCACTTTATGGACTTAAACAAGCACCAAAACAATGGCACGAAAAGTTTGATAAAGCTGTAGTGAAAAATGGTTTTAGGATACATGAATCTGATAAATGTGTCTACAGCAAGTTCAATGGGAATAAAGGTGTTATAATATGCTTATATGTGGATGACATGTTGATTTTTGGCACTGAAAATATGAGCATTGAAAGTACTAAGAAATTTTTGTCATCAAATTTCGATATGAAGGATTTGGGTATTGCAAATGTGATTTTGGGTATTAGAATTATAAGAAATGATAATGGTATAACTCTAACCCAATCACATTATATTGAGAAAATATTGAAAAAGTTTAATTACTTTGATTGCAAACCCATGGCTACACCTTTTGATTCAAATTTTAAGTTGTACCCTAATACTGGGAGAGCAGTGGATCAACTTGAATATGCTAGAGTTATTGGTTGTCTAATGTATGCTATGACATGTACTAGACCTGATATTGCATTTGCAGTAGGCAAACTTAGTAGGTACACTAGTAACCCAAGTCATATTCATTGGATAGCTGTACAAAGAATTTTCAAATATTTGAAAAATACCATAAATTATGGTATTGAGTACAGCGGATTTTCTTCGGTAGTAGAAGGATACTCAGATGCCAGTTGGATAACTGAGCATGATGATCACAAGTCAACCAGTGGGTGGATATTCACCCTTGGTGGAGGAGCAATCTCCTGGGGATCAAAGAAGCAGACATGCATAACTGACTCTACCATGGCAGCAGAGTTTATAGCATTAGCTTCTTGTAGCAAAGAGGCAGAGTGGCTGAGAAACTTATTAATAGAGATTTCTATTTGGCCAAAACCAATGCCACCAATATCTTTGCATTGTGACAGTCAGGCTACACTGTCGCGGGCCTATAGCCATATATATAATGGCAAGTCTAGGCATATTGGATTAAGACATAGCTATGTAAGGCAATTACTCACAGATGGAGTAATTACAATTGATTTTGTGAGATCTTGTCAAAATTTGGCAGATCCATTAACTAAAGGACTTGCAAGGGATTTGATGTGGAAGACATCAAAGGAGATGGGTTTAAAGCCAATACAATAAAATCACCAATAATGGAAACTCGACTCAACTCTTGAACATATCAAGACTTGAGTTCAATGAGCAAAGTACATTATATGTTCGTGATTTGCAAGCACTGTAATATTTAAATTAGTTTTAAAACTAATTTAATCATCCCAAAGTTTGAAGTGCTTGGTACTGTAATGAAAAGGAGAGGTTGAGCAATAAGCTCTTAATAGACTTATAACATGGTTATGTTAAAGTGTTTAGTTACAGGACACTTTTGATAAGTCTACCTATATGAGTGTCGGGGGTGGTGCCGCCTCCTATGCGAATTAAGGCTTTGTCACTAGAGCGCTCATGAAACCAGGATATAGACACAAGGCCAATCCACGTGTCGGCTTTTATGAACTACCCAAAGAGAAGAAAATTTATATGTGAGATATATCCGGCTAATCGTATAGAATCGCTAGTTCAAAGCATTGTCTACTATGCCATTCTGGTTAGCTTTGATGTATTTTCACTATGTGAAGGTTCAAGTCCAAAAGACACCTTCATTTATGTATAAGTTTTCCTATTCTAATCAAGATGTATTTTGAAAATGGTGGGGGATTGTTGGAAATATTTTCAAAATAATATATATATATAATATTTATTATTAATAATATTTTTGGGTTGATTTTGGAAGTTGTAAGTTACTTTGGAAAGAGAGAAGATGTGGAATGTTTGTGAGAGTTATAAAACTTTGCATCTCTTCAAGCAACACAAGCCACCCGTTGGTTGAGTGGTAATTATGGATCTGGTTTAACCAAAGGACTAGAGTTCGAGTCATCCCCATGGCAAGAATCATTTTTAAATGATTTATGAAGATGGCTATGCGGCTAGAGCTCCAAGGCGTGAAGCACGCTCAAGGGCGCGACGCATGCGAGGCGTAGCAACGCATCAGGAGGGGCTCCTTGCGCAAGGCGTTGCGATGCTTAGATAAAAACAAATTTAATTTCCCAAGCGCGCACACGGTGATTCGAACTGGTGCCAACCAGTTGAAACGGAAGCCAGGCGACCATTGGACTGAGTCCAACCGTTGTGTCATTTGGCAGCAGGCATAATATATGTACTTGTTTTGAACAGTTTTCAGAAATACGAAGAGTTATAACTTTTCGTTCACAACCTTTGGTTATCTATAAATAGACCCATTGGCCAGCCATTTTAAAAAGGACAGAATATAATTTCGAATTCTCTCTCTCCCAAGTTCTTCACTTCTTCATATTATTAGAACTTGTTAGAATCTGTTTGTTCTCGAGAGAACAGATTTCTAATTTCTTGGTTGAATAGCAAAATTTGAGGGTATTCGGGGTCTAATTTCGTGTGTGCATAACGCAGTTAGACAAACAGACTTGTTCTGGGCTTCATTGTATCTTTGAGGCAAATTTGCTTGTAACCCGTGTGCATACCGTTATTGGTGGGGGCGAATATTGTCTTAAGGAAAGCGACATTGTAACGCGCCTTGAAGCAAACTTTCTCTCACTATTGTCTGTTTTGCAGCCCCTTTGCTCCAACAATCTTAAGACAATATTGCATTACTAATGGCACATAGTTTGAGAGAGTTTGCTGCGGACTTTGTCAAACTTGAACGTTTTGATGGAGCCAATTTTCGACGCTGGCAAAAGAAGATGCACTTTCTCCTGGCCAGTCTAAAAGTGGTGTATGTTCTAACCACTCCTAGGCCATCTGCAAATGAAGACGAGACAATTGCTCAAAGTCGGGCAAGAGTCAAGTGGGAACAAGACGACTACATCTGCAAGGGTCACATCTGCAATGCAATGTCTGACACATTGTTCGACGCGTACCAGAACAAAGCAACCGCCAAGGATCTTTGGGACGCACTTGAGGCTAAGTATCTCTTAGAAGATGCGACAAGTAAGAAATTTCTGGCTACCAAATTTTTCAGTTATAAAATGGTAGACTCTAGGCCTATTGTTGAACAATTCAATGAAATTATGCATATTCTTGATCAATTCACTCAACACAATATGAAGATGGATGATTCTATATCGGTTTCATCCATTATCGATAAACTTCCTCCATCATGGAAAGACTATAAAAGAAGTCTAAAGCATAGAAAGGAGGAAATGTCTCTGGAAGATCTAAGCCAACATCTTCGTATAGAAGAGGAAATAAGGCTCAGAGATGGTAAAGAAGAGCGTGACTCTTTGACCTCCAATATGCATATGGTAGAGGAAGGGAAGACTCACAAAATTGGACAACCCAAGAAATCTGGATATGAAAACCGGAAGAGAAAGAATGACTTTGGAAGAAAACAAAGTTACTTCCAAGGCAAGAATCAGAAGAAACTGAGTGTAAATTGCTTTCATTGTGGAAAGCCAGGCCATTACAAAAGAGATTGTCGTTTCCTTAAAAAGAAACAACAAAACTCTGACTCCAAAGAGAATTTTATGGCCATGATTTCTGAGGTCAATATTCTCGAAGGAGACAACTCTTGGTGGATTGACTCAGGAGCAACAAGACATGTTTGCAAAGACAAGAGTTTGTTTAAAAAGTATGAGTCGGAAGAAGATGGATGCGTTATCTACATGGGAAATTCATCCACTGCTACAGTTAAAGGCAAAGGCACAATAGATTTGGAGTTCACATCTGGAAAAGTGCTTACTCTCAGGGATGTATATCATGTACCAGAAGTTAGGAAAAATCTTGTATCTGGTAGTCTTCTGAATAAGTATGGGTTTAAATTAATCTTTGAGTCAGATAAATTTGTTCTGACCAAAGGGGGTAATTTTGTGGGGAAGGGATATCTGAGTGAAGGCATGTTCAAACTCAATATTAATAATAAAGTGAATGTTTCTGTTTATATGCTTGATTCATATTCTTTATGGCATTGTCGTTTAGGACATATTCATGCTAGAAAGCTTGATGACATGGTTAATTTAAGTTTAATTCCTAAATATGCTAAAGATATGATAGATAAATGTAGAATATGCATGCAAACAAAAATTACAAGAAAATATTTTTCTAAAGTAGAAAGAACTTCATCTTTATTGCAATTAATACACAGTGATGTATGTGACATGCATAGCACGCCTACTAGAGGAGGTAAAAAATATTTTGTGACTTTTATAGATGATTTCTCTAGATATTGCTATGTTTATTTGATGCATTCAAAAGACCAAGTTTTGGATAATTTTAAGGCATATAAAAATGAAGCAGAAAATCAATGTGATGTCAAGATAAAATGTCTTAGATCCGATAGAGGAGGTGAATATCACTTTCCTGCTTATTGTGAATCTGTAGGCATTATTCATGAAACTACTATGGCTTACACTCCACAACAAAATGGAGTGGCAGAAAGGAAAAACAGAACTTTAGTAGAAATGGTTAATGCCATGCTTACTAATTCTGGTTTAAACAAAAGTTTTTGGGGAGAAGCTATGCTGACAGCATGCTATATTTTGAATAGAATACCCCACAAGAAAACTAAAGTTTCTCCATATGAATTATGGAAGAAAAGAAAACCAAACTTAAATCATTTTAAAGTTTGGGGTTGTCGAGCCATAGTTAGATTACCTGAACCTAAGATAAAGAAGTTAGGACAAAAAGCCATTGAGTGCATTTTCTTAGGTTATGCACATCACAGTGTTGGCTATAGATTCCTAGTTGTGGAACCTAACGGTTCTGTTGATGTCAATACAGTGATTGAATCCAGGGATGCTGAATTTTTTGAAAATAGATTCAGTGAAATTCCACTTTTTAATGATAAAATAGTGGAATTAGACAGATCACTTGAAAATAATGGTGAATCTGGTGAACCATTTGAACCAAGAAGGAGTAAACGAGTAAGAACTGAAAAGTCATTTGGACCAGATTTTGTTGTGTACTTGGTAGATGGTACAAGAGATTCATCTTGTAACCAAATCATGATTACACACAATGTTGAGAATGATCCTATGACGTATGAAGAGGCTATGAAGTCTCAGGATGTAGCTTTTTGGAAAGAAGCTATTAATGATGAAATGGATTCAATCATGGGTAATAATACTTGGAAATTAGTAGATTTACCCCCTGGTTCGACACCTATTGGTTGCAAATGGATTTTTAAAAGGAAACTGAAAGTAGATGGAACAATTGAAAAGTTTAAGGCAAGACTAGTAGCAAAGGGTTTTACCCAGAAGGCAGGGTTAGATTATTTTGATACCTACGCACCAGTTGCTAGGATTGCTACTATCAGAACTTTGATTGCCTTAGCAGCCATCTACAAGTTTGAAATCCATCAAATGGATGTTAAGACTGCCTTCTTGAATGGTGAGTTAGAAGAAGAAATTTACATGGAACAACCCGAGGGGTTTGTCATGCTTGGCCAAGAACATAAAATTTGTAAATTGGTTAAGTCACTTTATGGACTTAAACAAGCACCAAAACAATGGCACGAAAAGTTTGATAAAGCTGTAGTGAAAAATGGTTTTAGGATACATGAATCTGATAAATGTGTCTACAGCAAGTTCAATGGGAATAAAGGTGTTATAATATGCTTATATGTGGATGACATGTTGATTTTTGGCACTGAAAATATGAGCATTGAAAGTACTAAGAAATTTTTGTCATCAAATTTCGATATGAAGGATTTGGGTATTGCAAATGTGATTTTGGGTATTAGAATTATAAGAAATGATAATGGTATAACTCTAACCCAATCACATTATATTGAGAAAATATTGAAAAAGTTTAATTACTTTGATTGCAAACCCATGGCTACACCTTTTGATTCAAATTTTAAGTTGTACCCTAATACTGGGAGAGCAGTGGATCAACTTGAATATGCTAGAGTTATTGGTTGTCTAATGTATGCTATGACATGTACTAGACCTGATATTGCATTTGCAGTAGGCAAACTTAGTAGGTACACTAGTAACCCAAGTCATATTCATTGGATAGCTGTACAAAGAATTTTCAAATATTTGAAAAATACCATAAATTATGGTATTGAGTACAGCGGATTTTCTTCGGTAGTAGAAGGATACTCAGATGCCAGTTGGATAACTGAGCATGATGATCACAAGTCAACCAGTGGGTGGATATTCACCCTTGGTGGAGGAGCAATCTCCTGGGGATCAAAGAAGCAGACATGCATAACTGACTCTACCATGGCAGCAGAGTTTATAGCATTAGCTTCTTGTAGCAAAGAGGCAGAGTGGCTGAGAAACTTATTAATAGAGATTTCTATTTGGCCAAAACCAATGCCACCAATATCTTTGCATTGTGACAGTCAGGCTACACTGTCGCGGGCCTATAGCCATATATATAATGGCAAGTCTAGGCATATTGGATTAAGACATAGCTATGTAAGGCAATTACTCACAGATGGAGTAATTACAATTGATTTTGTGAGATCTTGTCAAAATTTGGCAGATCCATTAACTAAAGGACTTGCAAGGGATTTGATGTGGAAGACATCAAAGGAGATGGGTTTAAAGCCAATACAATAAAATCACCAATAATGGAAACTCGACTCAACTCTTGAACATATCAAGACTTGAGTTCAATGAGCAAAGTACATTATATGTTCGTGATTTGCAAGCACTGTAATATTTAAATTAGTTTTAAAACTAATTTAATCATCCCAAAGTTTGAAGTGCTTGGTACTGTAATGAAAAGGAGAGGTTGAGCAATAAGCTCTTAATAGACTTATAACATGGTTATGTTAAAGTGTTTAGTTACAGGACACTTTTGATAAGTCTACCTATATGAGTGTCGGGGGTGGTGCCGCCTCCTATGCGAATTAAGGCTTTGTCACTAGAGCGCTCATGAAACCAGGATATAGACACAAGGCCAATCCACGTGTCGGCTTTTATGAACTACCCAAAGAGAAGAAAATTTATATGTGAGATATATCCGGCTAATCGTATAGAATCGCTAGTTCAAAGCATTGTCTACTATGCCATTCTGGTTAGCTTTGATGTATTTTCACTATGTGAAGGTTCAAGTCCAAAAGACACCTTCATTTATGTATAAGTTTTCCTATTCTAATCAAGATGTATTTTGAAAATGGTGGGGGATTGTTGGAAATATTTTCAAAATAATATATATATATAATATTTATTATTAATAATATTTTTGGGTTGATTTTGGAAGTTGTAAGTTACTTTGGAAAGAGAGAAGATGTGGAATGTTTGTGAGAGTTATAAAACTTTGCATCTCTTCAAGCAACACAAGCCACCCGTTGGTTGAGTGGTAATTATGGATCTGGTTTAACCAAAGGACTAGAGTTCGAGTCATCCCCATGGCAAGAATCATTTTTAAATGATTTATGAAGATGGCTATGCGGCTAGAGCTCCAAGGCGTGAAGCACGCTCAAGGGCGCGACGCATGCGAGGCGTAGCAACGCATCAGGAGGGGCTCCTTGCGCAAGGCGTTGCGATGCTTAGATAAAAACAAATTTAATTTCCCAAGCGCGCACACGGTGATTCGAACTGGTGCCAACCAGTTGAAACGGAAGCCAGGCGACCATTGGACTGAGTCCAACCGTTGTGTCATTTGGCAGCAGGCATAATATATGTACTTGTTTTGAACAGTTTTCAGAAATACGAAGAGTTATAACTTTTCGTTCACAACCTTTGGTTATCTATAAATAGACCCATTGGCCAGCCATTTTAAAAAGGACAGAATATAATTTCGAATTCTCTCTCTCCCAAGTTCTTCACTTCTTCATATTATTAGAACTTGTTAGAATCTGTTTGTTCTCGAGAGAACAGATTTCTAATTTCTTGGTTGAATAGCAAAATTTGAGGGTATTCGGGGTCTAATTTCGTGTGTGCATAACGCAGTTAGACAAACAGACTTGTTCTGGGCTTCATTGTATCTTTGAGGCAAATTTGCTTGTAACCCGTGTGCATACCGTTATTGGTGGGGGCGAATATTGTCTTAAGGAAAGCGACATTGTAACGCGCCTTGAAGCAAACTTTCTCTCACTATTGTCTGTTTTGCAGCCCCTTTGCTCCAACATAGAGCTTGAACAATCTTCAACTAATTGGTAAGGAAAATGTAGTATGGAAAGGGTATTTATAGGTTGAAATTATGATGGTGCTACTCTTGCTCCCGAATTTGTTTGCTTTTGCTTGTAGGGTAATCATGTCCTGGACTGCATTTGCTTAATAATATATAATGTATTGGGGGAGTTATTCTCGAAGTAATATCGAAGACGTCTATATTATATGCACTTCCAAACTCCTTGACCACCTTAACGTCATGCACTATGTTAATACATATACAAATTAAGCACAACAATATGGATCTCAACAATGTATTTAAATTAAACAACATTTCGGTTCAGGATTATTATATCATCTTAACTCACTATTCAAACCAAATCTAATGAATCTCTCAACCAGTGGAGATCCTTGATCTCTTGAAGTGCAAGCAAAATCCATAAACAGTTGGCCACCATGGTGGAAATTGGAATATCGCTTTTAATCTAAGAAGATTTTTGGGAAATGAGATGAGATGAGAATTTTGTGAATAGTAGTAAAATAGTTTGTGAATAGTAGTGAGATTGTTTAAATTTAGTATTTATTGGGTTTTGACAAATGAGAGAAGAAGTTGAATAAAAATATTATAAAGTTAAAATATTGTTTGAATCTAATTTTTTAATATTATTTTTATTTTAAAATTTTAAAAAGTTAACATTATTTTTTATTTGAAATTTCAAATTTTGAGAAATTTGTAATGATTAATTTGAAAAATATATAATGATTAGTTTGAAAATATTTGTATTTAAATAATATTTGGATAAGAAATGAAATGCGATTTGATAAAAATCATTTCCAAATATCCCCCGAGTTAAGTTGTGCGGAAACTTGAGCTTTACGTACGGATACTCAAGGTTTCTCATAATGGACAGAAAAAAGAAGGCTTCTTGCTATTTTATTTTGCAGTGAGAAAAAAGAAGAAGAAGAAGAAGAGAGAGACAAAACTATCGGTATATATATTTTAGGCGAATATCACTCATATAGCGAAATCTATGTAATTAAAAATAATAAGAAGTGAATGAAATGGTCACTGAGACTTATAACTTATCTAAGGATAAAGGATGGTATAGGCAAGTTCATCAATTGTTATAAGAAATAAATATAAAATTTGTATGTATGATTAATTTATTTTAATCTTTGAATGTAAACATCATGTATAAAATACTTACAAAACACGGATAATCCAATTCTTTGGTTTTTTGAGCTAATACTTAAGGTATGTTTGGGGTTTCGCTAAGAGGCTTAAAAAGTGTTTAAATAGCCTTAAAAACACTTTAGTAATAATTGGGTTGCTAGGTTGACACATATTAAATTACTTTTTAATATAAAAAAGTTCAAAAGTGTAATTTAGGAAAAACATCAAATTTTCTTCAAACGTACTTTTTCACATATTATGGAAGGTAGTTGCACTTTTAAAACCATCAAGAGGCGAAAATACTTATATAACTTGTATATAATTACAACTTTGTGCTTGGCTTATGCATAATTGTATTGCCATTCAACTTAGGAATCATTATAGGGATTTTTTTTTCATTATACTTAACTAAAAAATCTATTAAATTATTTTCCTCTTTTTTTATTATAAAATTTTATTTCTATCAAGGACATAATCATGATCTTTAAGAAATCAAATGACCTTTTTTTATCATTTCTATCTCAAAAAATACTTTTTAAATTTGTTTCCAAGCGAATGTAACAAGTCTAAAAGTATTTTAGACATATGATTCCCAAATAGTAAATAATGTTTTAATAATAACGCTTATTATTTAAGCTCTACTACTATAAGCCTTGAGCTAAAAATTAAATTATCCACAGTAATCCTAAACTTGCATGTAGTGTAACACCCTGCTTAATTAACCACAAGATCAACCCTTAAACATTCTAGATTAGGCTTATAATTTTGGGTTATTACTTACGTTAGGATTGATAGTACGGTTAGCCTTAATCTTGGCACATAGTACCGTTAAGCTAATGACTAGAAAAGAAAGCCCATTAGTGAATTTAGTGAGGCTTTTAGGACCTTAGAGCATCCATGGGTCTGGCCCAATATCCCTTAGGCCATTAACCCACCCACTTGGCCCTTTTAAGCCCACAAGGTCCAAAGTCACGTTTGAGTTTATTTTACTATTCAACTTGAAAGCCCAATACACTATACCATTGGTTTCCTTAAGCCCAAATCATAACCAAATTACCCAAATTATCCAAATTAAGTTTTGAAAATTGGCTAAAGCTATTAACCATCATACTTAAGGTTAGTGCACTTTAAACCATACTTTGAAACTTAATTGAGTTTAATCTTTTCTTAAACTTTTTAATTCAAATTAATACTCCCTGAAACCATGATTAGAACATGTTAATACCATAGCTAAACCATTCCACATGTCATTAAGAAAAATGACATAACAAGCCTAAACCATGCTTTAATCAGTTTTGTGCATTGCCCTTTGTAATGCTTGGACTGCTTTGCCCTTAGGCCCAACATTTTTGTCACTTTTCCTCAAGGGTAATATGGTCCTTAAACACCTCTTGAGGCCCTCCTAAATCAATTTTAAGCCTTAGACAAAATTACTTGTGCAAACCAGTCCAAAGAACCAAACCAGGTGCACCTTGGTTTAGTTTGAGTTGTAGCCGTTTGGATTGAATTTGAACCAACCATCTGCCATGGTTTTAACCACCACCCATGACACCTTCTTCACCACCTAATCCCTAAGGGGCCCCATGACCATCATGAGAGTTTTAACTCAAATTTGCCCACCCAAAACCGAAACTCAACAAAAATCTGTCAAATTGAAGCTATGTGAACCCGCCGGTTGCAAGGGAGGATTGCATGAAATTTTTGTCAACCAAACCATGCCCCACGACCTGACCACCACTGTAGGACCATTTTATCCACAGTTAGGGAAGAAATCATGGTGGTTTTAGGCCACTATTTCCCTTGCTCAAGAGGACACAAACTGTAGAAGGCATCTTGAAAAGTTTAGCAAAACACCTCCATTTCAACTCCTTATTTCGGGCTGCATATTTATGATCACTTGGCAGCCAACTTTCCACCTTCTACCACCATAAGTCTTCAATAAGTGACCTTGCTCCTACTCAAATCAGTCATGATGATGATTCAAAGGGATAAGTCAAGACAATGATCAAATATGCCCAAGAAAAACTAATTGAACCCGTCAAGACCCCTTGAGTGGTTTTCAATGATTTTTCTCCCCTCTCCTCCACCCCACGACTTGGCCAGCTCCCATAGGAGTAATGTAGCAACCATAGAAGTAAAATCATGGTGGTTTAGGGCACTATTTAGTTCTATAAAGGTGACACAGAGTGATGGAAGCAAATCCGAAAAGTTTAGATTCGTACACCATCTTCCATAAAACCCCTTGGACCAAGCCAACGTCCCCTCCCCTTTGGCTGCCTATAAAAGGCCCCCTTACCCCCTAATTTCCTCCACACATCAGCTCCAAGCTTCCTCTTAAGCCTTGAAGAGCACTTCCCCCTCTTAGATATCAAAAGAGTGAAGTTGAGTGAGTTCTTGATGAGTTCTTGAGTGTTCTTGTGTAAGGCTATCTTGAGTGCTTGGAAGGCCACAAAATTTGTAAGTTTTCTTACTTTTGATCTTAGTTAGCATGTCAAGTTTTGTTTCCATGTGTTGATACGAAATTTGGATGAGTTTTGGGAAGGTTATCATGCTTAAATCAAAACCAAGTCAATTAAGGGATGGTTTGATTAATTAAATATTTTTAAGTGGGAATTTAACTATGGCATGTCTTAAGCATGATTTGATATGATTCATTATTGTATTAACATGATTATGGAAGGTTTAAATTGTGGTTAGAAGCATGCCATGAGAGGTTTTGAATCTATCTTATTTTGATCATCAAGAATGGATCGGTTTAAATGAAGTAGATATGAAGGATATCTTAGCCATGATTGGGATGAACTCTATTATCCTAAAATTAGTCTTCATTATATCATTAAATATTTTAATGATCACCTTTTATTAAAGAAAATCTCATATGCATGCATTTATAGAAACCAATAGTTGAAAATACACTTAGGCATCAACTAGAGTGCATGCCATAGGTTGGGACCATTTGGGCAAGTTTCACTTTGATTTTCGTAAATCCAAGGGCATAAATAGTTTTAGAATGCCAAAAATATGAAGTTCATGAATTTTTATTAAATTTGGAGTTCGTTTACAATTAGTGAAAATTTAGGTCCTTAACGGCAAATTTTGAGGGTCTAGGGGTATTTTTATAAATACCCAGTTTTGAAGCCTTTGATTTTGGACCTCACCCATTGAAGTATTAATCCTAACTTAGTATGCACTTGATTTATGCTGCTACGATATTATTTCTCAATTACTCCGGAAGTTTGTAAATTGGCCTCTAAACTTATACCTTGATAAATTATTTATGAATTATTGAGAATGCCTCATTCATGTTTCAATTATCACTTTGAGCATAAAATATCATGTTATATAATACATTGGGTGTATATTTACATGAAAAGTGATAATTTTACAATTTTAGCATAATGCACCTATAAATGTCATTTTTACTGGAAAAGCTTACTGTATATGCACACGTCATGAAACACATTTTTCAATCATTACATGAAAATGAATTTTTTCACAACCCCAAAGGTTAGGATGGGAAATTATCCTAGTAGAATTCCTCTGTCCACTCTGGAATCAATAAGAATGGAGTGGTAATCCCTAAGTTGACGAAGAACAGTCAACTGGCTTCGAATGAGTTCTTGTTAAAGAATGCCAGAGCGAAGTCATATATTATGACACCTAATGCTGGTGGGTGTATGATGTTATGATGATGTTATGTTATATTATCACTGCATTGAGAATGATGTCTGCAAACAATGACGTAGTGCCAACATGAGTTGTGTTATGGTTACTGGCAGGTGCTCATGGTATATATATGGGGAACCATGTTGCTACCAAATGTATGTTAACTATGGCTTTAATAAACAATAAAATGTTATATTTTTTAAAGCAATGAAGTATGAAATGTTCTCTTTCGAAATGTCATGTTTTTGGAATGAGAAAGTGAAAATGTTCTCTGAAAGCGAAAGTGCATCAAGATTTTTCTAAAAAATTTGAGGAATCTAGATGGGAGACACATGCACATTTTTCTGCATTTCATGCAATTCGTATTTATCATTCTTCATGCATAATTTATCTCTGTGCAAATGGATTGTTTAACTTATTGAGATTTCGAGTAAATCTCATCTCTTGTGGAACCACTATCATTCCCCCGAAATGATAGAAGTTGTGACATAACTGATAGAGGATGAACATGATGGGTCGTTGGATGCAGATGGTTGAAGAGGAGCCAGACCTTGAACGAAGACTAAAAATAATTTTCATACTCTTAAGCATTGACTCTACATATTGTAGAGCTTATCAAATAGTTGATCTAACCATAGAACTTGGATTAAGTATTTTATATTGAGGAAATGTTATCCTTAAATTTGAACTTATGATGGTTATTTATGTTATTGGGATGTTTTTAGTCCATTCTGGCATGAGTTATAACTAATCACCCTTATTCCGTTACGATTATTTCATACTGCTAGTTGCACTTATAGGATGCATTGCATATTAACTGTCATGTACGGGGGTATGTAACATTGTGTTACATGTCCCGACGCTCTAAGTCTCTGTTCCATCCCAAGCGGAGGTTGGGAACATCACACATAGAGTATATTTTTTTACTCTCGCTACTCTTGATAGTTAATTTTATTGCAGTTGTTATGAGCTACACATGAATATGAATCATTTTGTCCATTTTGTAAATAATATAATTCCTCTCTCTATTCTTTTCGAGAACAACTACAACTACAAAGATATTACACAAAATAAACATACATATTGACATGATTTCGTATGATACGCTAAATATACTTCAGAATAAAAGTAATTTTATAATCTAAAATACCACATTAATCCACATTAGTTTGTTGATTTATCTTGTAGAATCTCTTTTCTAATAGCCTATTGATTATTAGTATTATAGCTATATATGGGCAACTAGACTTAATATGTGAATTTGTTACGTCTATCATGGAGACAAGATGACCTTGTTCATTTTGTCCATCTTCTCCAGCACGACTGACTTTGAACTGTAGATTTGTATGGATATTTTTTAGAGAAATGCATGGCCTACACTAACTTGTCTTATTAGCTTATAAAGTTCTTTTTACTATAAGATAGAATTTAACGTAGTATATTAAATAAAATCAGGAAGGTCTTAATGTGATCATTAAATAAAGTAAAATTTCTTTAATATAAAATTTTTATATAGACCTGGTATTTCTCTTCTCCATTGTAAAATACAACTAGCTGATCCTTGAATCAAGGAGATTGGCTATCGCAATGTCTTCAAAATGGGCCATAATTAATGAAGTCAAAATGGCCTAGTATGAAAGCCCATCAGACGTCTGATACAAACCGAGAGGGGGCAAAATTATTAACACATTTTGTAGAAGAGAAATGCTTTAGGAATATAGCACGAAACAACAACACAAACCAGATGATCTATTTTTTCCAACATCAAAGCCAAACTTCTTTGTTTTATGAGAGTGTCTTTATTTGAAGAGGCAAAAAGAAACAGTACATGAACACATTTCTCCATGCCAAACTATAGTCCAGCCTTGATTTCCTCTTCCGTGATCATAATGTCACCCTTGGTATGGTAGTTTGTTGTCATCTTATTTTTACTGCCACCTTCGATCACTATGCACTTGTAGTAGTAGCTATCTTCGTTCACCTTATCAATTCGATTCTTAATGGAGCTAACAGGGCTACCTGCATCATCATCATCATCAAGGGTATTCATCATCTTATCCTTAATTCAATGAAATAATTCCCGAGCTTTTAATGTTTAATTGTAAAGATACATGAGTAATATTATATATTTTCCAACTAGCTTGCTTAATTAATAATTAATATCTTCAGCAAAATTGACTTGCCTGATGCTGTTGGGCCCTCATTGCCTTGAATGTAATCAATGCTCTTGACAACTTGTGGCATGAGTTTTGGGATGAGGTTGTGAGGATCAAGGGCCAGGGCTTTGAACAATCTGGATGTGGGGATTGGGGAAGTTAAGTCGTCGTATAAGTGATTACACCCATGATATGCTAGCTAGATGATTGAAAGTAGGAAGGCCTAAGGACTCTTAAGGTAGATGGCTTTTAATTAGAGTATAGAGCTTGATCTATCTTCAACTAATTGGTAAGAGAATGTAGCATAGAAAGGGCCTATTTATAGGTTGAGGTCATGACAGTAGTAGTACTCTTGTTTCTGAATTTGTTTGCTTTTGGTTATAGGGCAATCAATGCCTAGAATATTGTATTTGATTAATAACATATAATGTATTGGGGCTTCATTCTTGAAGTAAGATCATGTATACGTCTATATATATTATATGCACTTCCAATCTCCTTGACTACCTTAACTGCATGCACTATGTTAATACATATACAAAAGGAAAAGAGTATGGATCACAACGTCATATTTAAATTAAACTCCCTTTTGATTCGGGATTATTTTTCTTTTTCCATCTCCTTTTATCATCATGTTAAGATCGATTATTAATGATTGTGCAATCAAAAAAAATTTTGATATCAAATTATTAAATGATTAAAATTGAATTCATTTCTTTCCAATCTATTTAAGCTTATGAAATAAATGAGTATTTAAACTAACTTCACATTTCACAGTATTCTAATTAAATATTGACGTGTTAGATTCACTAAAAAATATATATTACCCACACATATTATCTTCACATTCTAGAAGATAAGGACGTGCATCCGACGACCACTACTTATGAAGCGAAGCGTCTTGCAATCGTGTGAGAATGGGTGCAAAAACACCCCGACGACGTTCACTCCAAGGTCCTCCTTTCTGAGGTGAGTCTGAGGATTTCTCTGCCTCCTCTGGGACACCTTTCTTCTGATGATAGGCCGACTTTTATGCTGCTCCAAATTGCTCCGCTTCGGAAGCGTTCCTCAGATACTCCTCAGCTGGATAAGGGGAAGAAAATCCATCAGGAGAATGTTCAGGCCAAGGATGGACTACCTCTTGGGGTTCGAGACCCTTTACCACAGGAGCTAGCCATTCGGTTACTGTGGTGGTCCTGGCGCCGGTTGTGGCTAGCAAACCGGTAGGCATTTTTCCCGTGGTGCCTCTCCCGACAACGATTGATGAGGCGCTCGGGGATGAGGTCGAGATGGGTACCCTCCTCAAGGTATTTTTACGTCTTCCCCTCCTGGTGACGGACATCATTCTTCTTCATAGATCTCTCCTCCTTCTTCGTCTCGTTCAGCCGCTGGGAGTCACTTTCTTGAGGCAACCAATGAGGGGTGGAGGTTTCTTCTAGCAACCATGCGGAGGCAGAAGATTACACAGGAGGTAAATCTCCTCCATATGTTGTAGTCCTCGGGTGTCCGATGAATCCTGCTGCAGATTCTCTTGTTAAGGCCAACGATGGTTCGAGGAGTCCGGTCATCGATCCACTTGTCCAGGTGGAGTCTTTTGAAGGTGGCGATTCTGTAGGTGATACACCGATGAGGGTCCGCATGAGGAACTGTTCACCCGAGTTGAATATCCATCAGCAGATGACTTTCCTCCGGATGCTACAATCAACCCCCACCCTGGGTGTTTAAGTGAGGACCCAACTACTCCTCCAGAGGTCTCTGGGGAACTTCCTATATTCGCGAGTCTTGCGGAGGCCCTTCTGTCTTTGTCCTAACTGGTCATGGAGGGGAGTCGGGAGGAAACTATTGGCCAGGTTATTGAATGCATGTATGCTTTCTTCCACAAGGTTTGATTGTTCCTTTCCCGCCTTTTACTTTTCTTTTCCTACCTCCTCCATTTTTCTCAATCTTTCCTTTATGTCGCTAGGGTACTTATAAGCTTGGACTGTGCTCGTGGCGATAAGGAGGAGAGGGAACAATTGAAGCTTGAACTTGAGAAGATGAGGGTCGATTTGTCGAAAGAGCGCAAGAGATTGAAGAAGTTGGAGTGTCGCCAGCGAAAGTATAAGCAGAAGTGGGAAGAGGGGAAGACCCAATTGGAACAGTTCAACCAAAGTCTTCAAGAAGAAAAGAAGCAGTTGGAGCTGCTGAACCAAAGTCGTCAGGATGACTCATCCCGGATGCAGAAGGAGAAGGACCGGTTGAAGCAGTTGAACCAAAATCTTTGAGACGCCACCCTCTCTTTACAAAGGCAAGTATCGTGGTTCCCAACGCTTCGTGACAAGGAATAGGGACACGAGGTGGCTAAAGGCTGCAAATCAATGCGATTATTTCTGTTGGGGAGTCCGGAGCTGCATTCGAGATATTTCACCAAGTACCTTCAGAGGCTTGTGCTTGGTGATATCCCTACCATTGAAGCATCCTTTGAATCCAACCGATTTGGGAAGGAAATAGATGTCGAATGCTTTGCCTGATCCAGCCACGACTGCACCAGCATTAGTGGAGCCATCCAGCCTTGCTCCTGCTGCCGCTGAGTAGACCAACCTAGCTCCTGCTGCCGCTGGGCCGACCACCCTTGCTCCCGAAGCCGAGTCTTAAAGTCTTTATTTGTTTCGTTGTACTCCCCCTTTTTTCTTATATGTTTCGTTGTACTCCCCCGTTTTTCTTACACATGTATCCGCATTTTGTTGCTCAGCGGCTTGTACACATACATATACTGATTAATGCTCATATCTCTACTTGCCATGCCTTCACCTTTGCTTCTTTTTTCCTTTCTTCTTTTGTCGTTGTGTGGCAAGCCCGAGGAAATGAGGTAAACGGGTCCGCAGAGCCCCTACCTACCCTGCTAGCCAGTCATGCTACGCTTATTTCTCTTCTGTGGATAGTCGTTCTTAGAACGCGGTTGTCATTTTAATCATTATTTGGGCGGCCGTGTCCGACCAAGCCTTTGAAATTTCCTAGCCTACCCTGTTGGCATCCATTGCTTCATTGGAAGAGATTTTGCTGATGAAATTTTTGTTGACAGAGATTTTATCTTCGGGTGGCTAAGGGTCAACCCGCACTCCTCCGCGAGAGGGATAAGGCAACGTTTTTAGGCCTACCTTTCCTTTTTGCTTCGCCGGGAGGTAAGTTGTTGTTGATGGAGTTCCTGTTTAGTGGAGTTGACTTTTGTTGATTGGAACTAGTCGATTTTCGCACTATAGAAAATTATTACATTAGTAAAACAAAATTCACACTAGCTTTTAAGGAGACAAACCGGAGCGTTTAGCTGTTGCGACTGATTTTTTGCCCTCTGTTGTTTGATTCTTCCCTTCTTTCTCTTCTTCCCTCGTTTTTTTATTGTTCAAATTTTTGGGTTCTGAATGCGGTCACACATTATTAGGCTAACTTGCCTTGTCGACTATTTGATGCCCTCGGGCCAAGTAAGGGTTAGAAACTCAGCGGGTTCTAAACAATAGGAATAAATCTCTTATAGTTACCCCGCTAATTCTTTCTGGATGAGTCTGGGAAGAATTCTTCTTATCTTCCCCTTTATTCACACTCTATGAAGTTCCCGGCTTGCCTGGTCACATGCTGAGTGATCGTTCGTATTTTTTGTATGTGGCGACGCAGTGCCAGTTACGTTTTCGCATTAAATGATGTCCTTTCGATTTCTACGATATTGCTCCATTCTTAACTAGCATTAACTTTGTACGTCATATCAACATATATGCTCTACATCGGTTGCAACAATCAAGGGATTCTAGTTCTCTGGGGAAACACATGGCGACTTATGGTGATTCATGGAGTTATGACAGCTTGGCAGGCCAAGCGTCCACCCCGCCTATATAAGGACCCTGCTCCTAGTTAGAAATTCCACTACACTCACTTCTGCCTTTCTCTTTGATTCTATTACTCTCGTTTTGCTGCTTGAGTTTCTAGTTCCTTTGCCTACCTTGCATTTCTTCCGAAGTTCCTTTGTTTCTTTTTCTTCTATCCTTCATGGTTCTGATGAATCCTTCACACCCTAGTGGGCGACAGGTCCTCTGGTGGCTCTCAGGTCGTTGTTGGCCATGGCGGTCTGAGCGTTGGAGGGCTAAACCGCCCCTTCCTTCGTTGTTGGGGTCCTAGACCCTTTGTTCTCGTTCTCGCCCTTTTGCTTATTGAACTTCCTCGTTCTCTCCCTTTTGCTTACGGGGCTCAACTTCAAAAGTCTTCTCCATGGTCGTTGCCTGCTCCGAACTCACTGATTGGTTGGTTGCAGTGGAGAAGTGCTTTTGTCACAGTGGTAAATGGCTTGGTTTCCATGGTGGCCATCCTTCATCCGAAAAGCGATTCTCAGCTTAGAAATTAGCTTCGAGATGTTTTGATTCTTGGTGCTATCTTCGTTGTTGCTTCAAAAAATGCTTGTCTTGTTTAAAACATGAACAACTACAGACCTCGAACTCATTTCTTTCACCTAGAAATGTGGTCTGCAGCCAAGTGCTAACCTATATTGATGCGTAAATAAAATCTCACATTCTCATTTTTTTTTCACATCTCGTAAAAGACAAGAAAATATCTTGGTCACTTTTTATAAGCTATTTGGTAAATCTACAACCTCAGTTTTCCTATTTATTTACACTTTTATTTTCAAGTCTTCCACTAGCTAATTTATTAATTTGGATTAGTTTTGTTAGTAAATACATATGTACTACAATCGAATTAACAATTAGGAGTTAAGGCAAAGATAAAACCACAGTTAATTTTTATCGTTTGTTTACTTAATTTTTATTGTTTGTCTCAACAAGTTTCACATAGTTATTTCTATCTTAATTTTTAATATTCACTTAAGTCTGATAGAGCTCAAGTAAGAGGTTCAAATTGGCGGCTTGAATAATTTAGTTGTCCCTAGATAACTACCTTATATGGTTAATGTTAAATATTAGTGACATGCTTTGCTATCTTAAATGTTGGTTACTGTTCATCATTGCATACGATACACTTTGCTAATCGCCCCCACGCACCAAAACCTAGTTCTGCCTCTACCTGTAGCTTACTGTTTGGTTTCCTTGGGTCCGAGAACAGTGAGGTCTTTAGCTGTTTTACGGTTTAGATTGGGCACTTGTACACTTCTCCTTCTTGTAGCCCGTGCAGTCTTATGTGACCTTGTGTTGTCATGCCCCATATGATATGGATAAGGGCAGATGGTGTATGGGATCCCACATTGCTTGGAAATTAGAAGTTCTTGCTCTTTATAAGATTCCAATGGGACTCCAATTGTATCCTTGACTAGTCCTTTTAGAGTATAGGTCATGTGGCTTGGGCTTTCCACTGGGGCGTTACAAATGGTATCAGAGCCTATCCCAACCAGAAATGTAGAACTTGAGCCATGCCACCTACAATAGACAGGCCTGACAAGGACATCAGGAATTTAAGGGGGGTAGATTGTGATACCCTATATGATATGAATAAAGGTAGGTGGTGTATGGGATCTCACATTGCTTGGAAATGAGAAGTTCTTGCTCTTTATAAGGTTCCAATGGAACTCCAATTGTATCATTGACTAGTCTTTTTAGAGTATAGGTCATGTGGTTTGAGCTTTCCATTAGGGCGCTACATGTGCATAGCTTGTTCCTTGTAGCTCGATGACTTTCTGATGTAATTTGTTCCTTGTAACTTTGAGACTTTGTGATGTAATAATTTCCTTGTAGCTTTTCGAATTCATGTTGTAATTTGTTCCTTCTAGTCTTTGCGACTTTGTGATGTAATAATTTCCTTGTAACTTTGCGACTTCGGAATGTAATTTGTTCCTTGTAGTCTTGGTGACTTTATGATGCAATAATTTCCTTGTAGCTTTGCGACTTTATGTTGTAATTTGTTCCTTGTAATCCTGCATAATTAATAAAACAGTTTTGTGTATTCGGCAGTACCTTCCCTGCATTTTCCTTGCTGTATTGTTTCCACATTTTCTAGTATTTTGTGTATCCGGCTGCACTGTCTCTACCTTTTCCTCGCTCGTTAATGCTTTGTGCGGCCTTTTTGCAATACTTTGCTTCTTTTCTATAGATTCTTCTTTCTTCGAGCAGTCATAAGACTTAAACCCGCACTCTATTGGGGAGAGGTAAGGCTATCTCAAATAAGTCGACCCCTTTTGGTTCCCTAATGAGGTAACTTCTTCGGGCTGCCATTGGGGTAGTCCGCTATTTTGCCTTGATAGGAGACGGGATAGGTTCTTCCGGCCACATTGAAGGCAGGACCTGTTCTCCTCTACAGGAGGGATAAGGCTGCCTTTAGGCCGGCCTTTCCATGTTGAGTCTTGGAAGGAGGTAAATTGTTCTGGCAATCTGTTATTGGACTGGCTCCCGCTCGTTGATATGATATCATAGGGAAAGGTAACATTTTCAGCCAAGTTGGTGCTAGACCCACTCTTCACTCGTAATGGAGGTCAGGGTAAGTTTTCGAGTTGTCGCAAGGGCCAATCCCACTCTCCTCTGTGGGAGGATAAGGTCACCCTTGGGCAGACCTTTCTCCTTGTATTCTGCGAGGAGGTAAGTTAGTCAGGCAATTTATTATTGTATTCGCTCTTGCCTATTGACACTCATGAGGAAGGTATATTTTCTAATTAGGGTAGCTGAGGACTAACCCAAACTCTGTCGCGGGAGGAACAAGGCAACCTTAAAGTCTACCTTTCCCTTTTGGTATCCCGCGGGGAGGTAAGTTCAGATAGCAATTTGGCTGACCGCTCTTCGCCGTGATAAGAATCGGGGTAAGTTCTTTTGGCCGCCTTGAAGGTAGTACCCGCTCTCCACTGCAGGAGGAATAAATTTGACGTAAGGCCGAGCTCTCCCTGTTGTGACGGAGGTCAGGGTAGTTTATTCGGAATGGCCACGGGGCTGGTCTCGCTCTCCTTTACAGGAGGGATAAGGTCATCCTAGGGCCGACCTTTCCCTATAGTGTCCCGTGGGGAGGTAAGTTTTCGGACAGTTTGTTACTAGACCCGTACCCGCTTGTTAACGTTCGCAAGGAAGGTGAATTTTATCTTCGAGCCACCATTCGCTTACTCGCACTCCACCGCGGGAGGGATAAGGCAACCCTTAGGCCTACCTTTCCCTATGGTATCCCACTGGGAGGTAAGTTGTTGATGACCTTGTCGTCGTAGATTTCGTTAGCCGCACTTTTTGTTGTTGGTGCCTTATTGATAATATGAGAGCGTGTAGTAGACGTTTTGCGTTGTTCTGAAAAGTTGTGCTTTATTAAATAAAAAAGAATGTACAGGCTCGGTGGAGAGACGTTACAAAATTTAAAGGACTCTGAATCCTCGTCTGGGCAGGTCGTTGTCCATCTTCTTCTCCAAAGCCACGTACCATCCCTTCCCTTAGAAACTGGCAGGGCGAATTGTAGACCGAGGCCTACCGCAGTTTTTTCAGTGGTGCCCAGCCTATTTTGCCCCTTTGGTGCCGTCCACGGTCGGCCCTTCGTCTTTCTACTTCAACTCTTGTAAGTAGCATTCCATCGCCAATACCTACTACCCTCGGACTTCCCCCACTCCCTGGGGAGTTGAGAACTTCATTTTGAAATGGTAGGTCGAGGTAATGTCCCTTAAGCTATTGAGGGTGGGTCTTCCAATGATGGCGTTGTTTGCCAATGGAGTTTTCACCACCTGGAAGTCGACCACAACAGGGGCCGTGCATGGGCTACTTCCCACCTGGACGGATAGTGTGATGGTTCCCATTGGCTGGACAATGCTTCTAGAGAATCCTTTTAAGGGCATAGGGGCTGGTAGTAGCCGTGAGGTCTCAATTCCTATCTTGATGAAGGGTTTCCAGAAGAGGATGTCTGCTGAGCTCTCGTTGTCGATGAGGATTCTGCGGGTGGTGAAGTTGGTGACGAGCATTGTGACTACTAGGACGTCACCGTGGGGTTACAAAACCCCTTCTTCATCTACCTCCGTGAACGACATTACCGGAGTGGGCTCACTCCTTCGTTGTTTGGCAGAATGATACTCAGCCAAGTATACTTTGTAGTATCGAGCCTGCCTAGCATGTGCTTTTCTCCCCGACGAGGTGATGCCCCCACCCACGAACCCTCTAGCTATGGTTCGAATTTCCTCCAGGGGCTGCTGCCTTGTTGGCGAGTGGGGGGACCTAGTGGTGGACCCCTTATTGCCAGCTGTTAAGGGTTGCTCGCCCGTTGGTGCTGGTTACCTCGTTCCCGACTCCTTTCCCTCGACCATCCTCTGATCTCATGCTCTTACCTTCCGGCCGGGGAATGGCAGCACCTCTGCTATTCCGTGTATTTCTTCTTGCCTCCTGGGGTGAGGTAGTCTTTGGTGTTGTGTGAGGTGGACCAATGGTACGTGCAGTAGCGGCGCATCGTACAGTGGCCCAGGTCTCTTTGCTGGGACTTCCTCTCGCCACTTCTCCTGTGAGCCCCTTTCCCTTTCTTATGGGGCTTGGCCTTAGTTGTGGCGTTCCCCTTCCTTTCCGCACACTCTATTTCCTTCCTTTGCGGCTCTGTCAATGCTCGAGGAGTGTCTTCCGCGTTGATGAAGATGTCGGCCTGGTCCATGAATTCCCGTAACGTTGCAGGAGTCCGTCTAGCCAGCTATGCCATAAACTGGGAGCACAGCCAGAAGCCTCCTAGAAGTACCGCCAATGTGATCTTCTCGTCTTGGTCGTCAGTGGTCATGCACTCTTTGTTAAATCAGGCCAAGTAGTCTGAAAGCCTCTAATGCCTAAGTTAGTAAAAATTCTTAGAGTGTAGTAAATAAGTAAAAAAGTCTAGAGATCCGATAGAGTTTTCTCGTACCTGGGATCAATTATTTATACTACAAGTTCGAGAGGGCAAATCGTGTCTGCTTCCATGAAGGTCATATTCCATGTATTGTTCCTTTTGTTAGAATCTTTAAATGCGGCATGGCTCTGAGACGACATTATTAATGGAGTGCAACTCTACGACGGCGCCATTAATGTGGCACGCCCGGGTGGTGGAACCATAAATTCGGCATGGTTCTTCAGTTCCCTCTTGTCGGTCTGCTTTTCATTTGGTCCGTTTATGCCTCTCCTGTCAGTATATCAACGGTTCTCCGCGTATCATGCCTGCTATATGGGCGGGCACTCGAGAACGTGTCTCATCTCTTGTAGCACCATTTCTCCTACAGATCATATATAGAGGATTCTTCTAGAAGGTCAGATTCGTGGCTTTATGTCTTGGGTCGGGCTTAATGGATCCTTGAGGGGGAAAATCCCCGTACAGGTAATAATAAGTTTTCTATCCTGTACGTAATACGTATATCTACCGTCAGACAGTACGAACTACATATTATATTATTAATTGTATACTAAGCCTGTAAGAGAATATTAATAGGAGATGCACCATTTTGTTTATATTAGCATGTTGGATTCTTTTATATATTTTGTGTTAAATGAATTTTATAAAAGTAAATTTTGAAATTGAAATTATTTCATATGATATAATGTTAGATCTTTTTTATAATAAAAATAATTTTATAATTTAATTACGAACTACATTAATTTACATCAGTTTATAAGTTTATTTTTTTTAAATTTCTACATTGTTAAATCGACAGTTATTTTTTGTGTTATCGTGTCGCTAATTAGAATTGAAACTCTCACATGAATCCCATGCATAGCAGTATATTTACTCTCTCTCTCGATCTCGAAAAGAGAGAAAATAAAAGTGGATTCAACCTTAATAAAACTTGGAACTCGGACCAGGACTCTAAATTAGTAAGATAAGAGAATGAGAACAGAAATGGAAATTGATGGCTAAGGCAGGTTTGAGGGGTGGGATGAAAATTTTGTGTTTTATTTTTAAGTTTAAAATATTATGTTTTAATATTATTATTGTTTTAAGATTTGAAAAATGTGTATTGGGATTTGAAAAAGTTGAATTGTTTATTATATTTTGTATGTGGATTTGAAAAATGTGTAATGATGAGATGAGATGAGATGAGATGAGAATTTTGTGTTTTGTCTTGTGTCCCAAACCTGCCCCCAACAATATTATACAAAATACTTATATTAAAATTGAAATACTTTATTGGGATTATAAATGTAGTTCGAAATTCTTCTATTACTTATTTAATTATATTACTACATTGATTTCAATGAAATCTTTCAGAATTTGATTTTGAGTTAGCAATTTCTATTTTTTTTTTTTTTCGTTCTCTCTCTCTCTCTCTCTGAAGAACAAGTAGCCAAAAGGTATCCATGACTTGGTTATGATCATCAGAAAATAAATAATAAAGATTGCCTTTTTCAAGTGTAGATTATGCATGATCAATATATAATGTCATTAGCTTCCATGCATAATGAAGCAGCTTATTGATGATGGTTAATTAAGATAATTAGCTATCTAGCAGATTATGCATGATCAATATATAATGCCATTGTAGATGATGGCTTCTAATTTCTTTTTGCAGGCCGATGGTTAGGCCACCACCCGGTAGTGGTCGTGGAGGATACGTAATTTCTTCTACTTTTTTTTAAAAAAAAGATTGTATTAATTTTGATTTTTTGATTATGTTGTTACATACATCCGTCAAGAAATTAACGGAAAATTAGAGAAATGTCTCAAATTTTAAATATTGCAAAACTCGAATCTTAAAATTTTACAATTGAAAATTTAGGACATATAATGTAAGAGTTTAATAAAAGAATAATCAACCGACAGGTGATTTATTTGAGACAGCTAGTAATTTGGCGTAGTTTTTAAAAAAAGGAAAATAATAGTATGGTCATGAGTTTGTCTCTTTATTTTGACTCCTCATATATTTAATTTTTTTTATAATTGTTAAGGAATTGACTTTTGATGTATTAATATATTTTTATTTTTAAAAAATATTTAAAAATATGAAAAAAAATTAAAATGAGTAATTTGTACTAGTAGGCAAGCCCAACGGTCAAAGCTAGCCCGCACACTAGTAGCACCCTTTAAAGAAAAGTACTAAGGTCTCGTTGTTATATAGATGAGATGATATAAAATGAAAATTTTGTGAATAATAGTAAGATAGTTTGTAAATAGTAGTAAAATGGTTTGAATTAAGATATTTTATGGGATTTTAGAAAATGAGAGAGAAAAAATTGAATAAAAATACTATAAAGTTAAATTATTGTTATAATATTATTTTTATTTTAAAATTTGAAATTTGAAAAAAACTGAATTATTTTTTGTGTTTTGTTTGAAAGTTTGAAAAATTAATTATAATGACTAGATAAAAAAGTTGAAAGTTCAAATTTGAAATAAAAAATTATTTGTGTTTGAATGCTAAAATAAGATTAGATAGGATGAGACTATTTGTAAAATTACACGGAAACTAAGGATACATGTAGAATTTTTTATTTAATTATTTAATGGAGAATATTTCTGTAAAATAATATTATTTTTATAAATTATTTTATAAAAATACTTCTTATATTAAAAAACTGAATTATATAAAAGATAGTGAAAATTTATTCTAAATTAGAGAAATGATACTTGCAGTCGTGAATGTGCAAGCACCGCGCAGTCGCTTTAAAAAAAGTGAATTAATATGGGACCCATATAAAAATAAATTAATTTTTTAATAATGGAACCCACTCTTTTTCGAAGCGACTACACAGCGTTTGTGCATTTCACGACTGTATGTAGCATTACTCGTTGAGATGATTTATGAATAGTAATAAGATGAGTTGTGAATATTAGTGGAATTTATGAGTTAAAGTTGATGAATAGTAATAAATAGTAGTGAGATGAGTTAAGATGGGTTGTAAATCCAAACCGGGCCTAAATATTATGTTGACATGGTAATATTGGAAATTAAGGATGCTGTTAGCCCGCCGCCCGCTAGTTGAATTTTTTTTGTTTTTTTATGTTTTTTTATTTTTTAAAATATTTTTTAACATTTTTAATTATTAAAAAAATACACAATTTTACTAATAGTCATTTTCTTAATTATTAATTAAAAAAATTAAAAATTAAAATAAAATGCATGAACAGTATTAAGATTGAATGGCCAAACTCATGGGTTAATCTAGCATTTTACGTCAAGTATCAATCAACCAATAAGAGCCTCAATAGAGATAATAAATGGGATAATAAAAAATTAAAAAAAAAATCAATGCATGGTTTTTCATCCCATAATATGACGCACATCTTTCTATATATATATATATATAGGAATATTTCACCATTTTTATTTTATTTCGCAGTTGTACTGTCGAATTTTTCAGCGCAGAAGTTCTTATGTCTTGTGCCACATTATACGCAGGTGATCAAAAGTACTTCTGGCGCCACAAAGCAAAAACAACTATAGAAATCACAGTACTACTTAAGCAACACATGCATGATGATGACATGATCATGTATATATTATAATAATGAAAGATATTGAAAAATTAAGCATAGGCTTCAGGATTGGCCAAGAGATATGCTTCCACAGCCTTGTAAACAGCCATGGCCTTTTGCTTGCCTGACTTCACTTCCTCTTCATCGATCTGGACCCCTGGTTTTGGATGATACTTGATGACATCTGTACCTTTGCATCCCCCATCAGGAGTGGCCTCAAACTTAATCTCATAAGAAACTGATTCGATCTTGTCCACCAAATCATCACCCTCAATCAACGTGTAACTATATGTTAATTTCTCTTCATCTACTGCATCGATCCTATGCTTCACGTACTTGATGTGTGTACCTGTATACATAGACAGTAAACTGATTAAAAAAAAAAAAGTAGGGTTTAATAATTCAACCATTCTTTGAACAGAAAGAAGACACAAAACCATTTATTCAGTTCATTTTTAGAATATGCCCTAAATTATAAGATGCAACTAGCTTGCCTTCAGCAAAGGTCAGTTTCTTAATGGTTCCAGGCCCTCCATTGCCTTCAACTGTCTCGATACTCTTGATGGCCTGGGGCATGAGCTTGGGGAAGAGGTTGTCAGCATCAAGGATCAAGGCCTTGAACAGTTTTCCTGCCGGGACGGGGCTAGTGAACTCATCAGTTAGAGATACAACACCCATGATCTTTACAACTTGGACATGAAAAGCTTGATAACAAGTAACACTTTGGACTGGAAGTTTATTTGGAGTGGGAGAGAAGGTGTAGACTATAAAGGTAGTATTTATAGATCGAGAAGACAGGAGCTGTGCAAGTGTACGTCCCTAGCTAGTTGTGCCCTATGGCTTCGACTAATTACTTGGCCATAGCTAGTTGAATAATGTAGGTAGTTGTCTCTATCATGAGAAGGTTCAAATGCCATGGCCCATGTGCTACTTACTAGATCGAACGCAACATGCACCGCTTTCTAATTACCAAGATCATAACCTTAATTTATCCGATTATATACATACCCACCAGTATTTGCATGGCTCATTAATTATGATCTCGATCTTATTCTCTTATTCTCTTTTCAAATTTTTTTTTTTTTTTTGGGTGTAATTAACTCTTATCAAGTGCTTGAGAAGGCATGTATTACCAAGCATTTCTTAACAAACATTTAATATGCTTTGTATCTAAGGTAATGAAATATAACCATGAATTGTGCAAGCGTGTACTCCTTTAAAAAACGAGTGAAATTTATTATTAAAAAAATTAATTTTTTCATATGGATTCTATTTTTTATTCACTTTTTTTAAAGGAGTGTGCGGCGCTTATACATTTCATGACTATAAATATCATTTTTTTTGTATCTAACGAAATTAATCTTCCAAAAAACCTCACTCGGATGCATGCATGGGATCGAGATTCTCTAAAAATTGTGTAAATTTCAAATTTTAAATTAGGAATGAGATGGACATAAATTCTATAAAATAGTTTTTTATTTTATGATAAATTACTAATTAATATAATATTAAATTTTAAAATCTTATATCATTATAGTTTATTGTATTAATAGTTATAATAATACTATATATAGTGTCTATTAATAATTATACTAATACTATATCACTATATCACTATATATTATAATATATCATTATAATCTATAATACAATTATAATATATATTATAATATACTACAAGATATTATCACTATAATATTATATACTATTATGTATTATATAATAGATAATATAGTATATTAAAATTGAAAAATCGGACCGAAACCGATAAAATCGAAAGTACCGATTTAAAGAAATAACCAGTACAGAATCAATTTTTAAAAATATAAAACCGGTGCATATCGATCCGGTTTCAAATTTTGTCCAAAACTAAACTAATCCGATTCGATTACGCCCCTATTAGTGTGCGTCAAAATTTACCTTAACTTCGACAAAATTCTAGAAGTCTCAATCCCCAAAATAAGATAGTATACGCTATTAAGCTGATAGATCAAAATGCCGAAATAATGAAATTGATCACAAAACGATAAGACATTTCTGACTTCGGGCCAAATGATCTGTTGCCAGTTATAAATTTGTTGTTATTTTTTATTTTCTTTCAAGTATTTTTTTAATAAGTTTAATTATTAAGAAAAAAATAAATATATATATATAATTTTATTAATAATCACTTTTTTAATTATTAAATAAAAAAATTTAAAAATTAAAATATATGAGAGGTAAGTTGGAGGGCTCCATTAATATTTTCCGGATATCACAATCCATCCCCAGACAGCAAAACCGTACGCTCACATAATTAGCTTATACTAGCCCAATTACAAAAGTCGTTGCCAAAATGCAATTTTCACAAATCTAAATGGTTGCCCCACAATATATATACATACATATATATATATATGTGTGTGTGTTCTCTCGAATTATATTTTTTCCTTTTAAATTTTCATTCAATTTATAATTTCTAAAACTAATAATTACATCAAAATAGATTCTCAAACTTTCAAAACTTCTCAATTCCTCATTCCATCTACCAGCAGCGTCAAATATAACTGAAATTTGTTACACGTGCTGCTCATGTGTATATCATTTACTGCAAAAATATAATTTTCATCTAATTTATTATTATTGATTATATAAAATATGAAATAATATATGCTATCAATTAATAATAAACAATAAATTAATAAATAATTTTTTTATTAATTTATATATAGTTAATGAATATCAAATAATTTTATTGTGTACATAAATTATTCATATTTACTTACAACTTAGGTATAAAATGATTTTATATATGGTTAATGATTAATTATTTATTATTAATTGATAACATATATTATTTTATATCTTATATGGTCAATGATAATATATTAGATAAAAATTACATCTTTAAAGTAAATTTTCGTTAAATTCAACGCTGCTGGTAGACGAAATGGAAAATTGAAAAGTTTTAAAAAATTGAAAGTCTACTTTAATACAATTATTAATTTTGAAAATACATTGTGAATTGAGTAAATATTTAAAAGGATAAAGTGTAATTAACCTATATATATATATATAAATAGACCCCATAATATTTATAAAATGTCGGAGTGAATTTTCCAAATAGCATTAGATGCCCAATAAAATGCTATAAGACACATTCATGTATTTATATCTCTCTTCCTCTACGCCCAATAGTTCAAAAACAATAAGGATCTGTATCCAAACTTGTAAGCTTTGAAACAGACGGGAAAGAATCAGGAAAGTTAGGAACAAGACGACATCATTCTTAAATAGCCGGAAAGGGTGGTGACAGCTGTGCCATCATATTATTTCTTTCATGACCCAGGTTAACCAATGTGGCGGCAGGGTACCAGGCAGCCATTAAATCTGAGGAGTCCTGTTAACCTCCTTCTATTTCTTCAACTTTATATACAAGCCTACGTGGTTTTTTCTAAAAAAAAAAAAACCAAATCGTTTAGCATTTCATTTTTGAGAGACGCTTCGGGCAGGTCGGGTGTACAACGAGATTTTATACGTCATCGCCAGTTGTATTTTAGGTTTCAGTAAGAAAATGCTCATAAGTCTTATTTATAAAATAATTACACTCAATAGGTGTCAAAACCGCCTACATCCCAGGAGGAAAAGCATGAAACCTGATTAGGAAACCACGGATGAGAGAATTGAAGCAAGCGGAGATGAGGAAACGAAGCGAGAATGAATGAGAGATGAAGCGGAGATGAGGAAGGAAGCGAAGCGAGATGAAGGCGGCAAAGATCAGAAATAAGGATCGAAATGAAATAAAATGAATATGAAGAAATAAAGATCAGAATAAAATGAAGATCGAAGATAATGAAAGAATAAAGGCTCAGAGAATCGAATCGGAGAGGATCAAGAAGAAAATAATGAAAGAATCGATAATAAGGAAGAAAATCGGAAATGGTCAGAAGAAAGAAGAAATCGAGATCAAGAAAGAAAATAAAGAACAAACAAGAAAATGAATATAAAGAAAACCGAGATAAAATGGAACAAATCAAGGAAGAATTTATCATCAAAACAAATGGATGAGAGGCATCCACGTAGTGTGTGCATTGTGTGCACCACTACAGTGGATGCCGTATAGCACTACTCTTCAGTAAAATTGAGAAAACACTCGGACGTAGCATATCATAATTTTCCCTTGCCAGATCTATCTTGTGCCCCACCCGAAACATTTCCTGTGCCCCCACCCCTGTCCAAACCTCCCCGTCGAAACAGTATCTCTTTCTCTCTCTTCTGTGTGCAAAATTACTGTCTGTAAAGAGCACTTCTGTGTGCAAAAATTCATTCGCTTGGTGGGCATTTATATCTCTGAGGTTAGATATACAAATAGTTTCTGATTTGGTAATTTACGATTTGCTAATCTGTTCGGTGATTTTTAGAAAATGTGAGAAAGTAAATTCAAAAACTTTGGTGATAAAATGATTAAAAGAGCACATTTTGCTTATACGTTGGTTCGTTTGAGAGAAGCTAAACGTTTTTGAAAAAAACTGAGTTGGAAACTCCGATCGAGAGATTTGTGTTGAAGTTTGCATTGATAGTGTTGTTGCTATTGGTGGCTCTCACGGGAATGTCACAGACTTGGAGTGTTCCTACTTGCTACAAATTAGATCCCCTGTAGATCCTCACATCCCAACTTGCTTGAAGAAGTAGAAAATTATATTATGATCTTCTAATAAGTTTATGTTGGTTGGAGCACCTTTCGTTAGTAGTTCATACTTGTTTTGTGATTTATATCTCAGGCCCTTTTTTCTAATGCTATCTGGTGTCTTTTTTTGTTTAACTTATTCAAAAAAAAGAAAAAAAACCAATGGATTGGGGGGAAAAAAGAAGGGAGAGAGGAGAGAAAGAAGAGGGAAAAAGGGAGAGGGAGAATCGAGGAGAGGAAAACATTGACTTGATTCAATGGATTGTGGTTTATTGTAAGAGGAATACACTTCACATATGTTTAAGTCCTATTGGCCGGTGTGAAAATGAGATACTCACCCGACTGTTCCTGAGCTTTTTCTTTCATTTTAGCCTAGGACTAGGGGTGTAACCGATTCGGTTTTGGATAAAATTTAGGTCCGAACCAGTATGTACCGGTTTTGTATTTTTCAAAACCGATTACGCACCGGTTACCCTTCTAAACCGATATCTCCGGTTTTACCGGTTTTTTAAAATGTAAGTTTGTCATTAAAAAATAAAAATATGTTAATAAAAAAAACTGTTTCAAAAAATTTGTTCTAAAAATTTGTTCCTATTACAAAATTTGCACTAATAAAAAAATCTGTTTTAGTAAAAAAATTAGTATTAATATAATAGTATTAGTATTATACTATTAGTATAGTTATATATTAGTATTAGTTATAAACTTATATATTAGTATAGCTATATAATATATTAGACTATATATAATATAATTTAATATATATATTTTATGTTTAAAACATATGATCAATTAAATTTTCATCTTCAAGATTAAACTTTTATTTTATAAATTATAATAATATTATCTTATATATAATTATATTAATAACATATGATCAAACAAATTACAAATGTTCATATTTAAGATTAACATTTTATGTTATAATTTATAAATTATAATATGAAATTATTTCATATATGATATATAATTATATATTATATATAAAAATTTCACATATAATTATATATTATATATAAAACTTATATATAAAATATTAATTTTTATATTTTTTTCTCTCAACTGATCATGTCCGGTCCGGTCTCAAAAATTGTAGAACCAGGACTGGATCGGTTCCGACCAGTTTGCATAATTTAAGAACCGGTTCGGACCAGTTTTTCGGTTTCTCGATTTAAATTTACACCCCTACCCAGGACCCATTCGAAATAACCCCGGCATTGTTCTTCCCCACATTTTCTCTTCAGCATTTTTCTCCCCCCACTGCCCACCTCATTATCTCTTCAGCCCAGCTGGTTGATCTTGCTGCCGATACCCACCATTTGTCTCCTGGTGCTCTGCCGACAAGGCTAGTAAGAAATGAAAGAAAGAATTTTTATTTTTCTCTTTGAAATGAGGTCTCTCCATTTCTAGTATATTGAGTGTTTTTGTATTTAATGGATATGTGATTTTGTTTTTGTTTTTTGAATTTCTACCGAGACTGGACAATTTTTAATTTTTATGCTGCCCTCTTCGACCCTTTAATTTCTCCTTTTTTCTTCTATTATTTATATCTTTATTTTTGCATTTGCAGTTGAAGAAGTGGATGTTAGTCACCAGTAATTGAATTTGAGTTAAATAACTTGATGGGTGAAGGGAAAGAGTGAGCATTAGGCCCCATATTATAACTAGGCACACTTTCCAAATACTTTGATGTTAATTGTTATCTTTGCTAGCTGCAGCAAAAGGATTTATAGCCATTTTTTTCTTCCCTAAATATCAACACTGGAATTTGATGATGAAGCAGGGTTGAAACCAAAATATCAACTACATTTTTTCTGTTTAAGGAATATGTTATCACTAATAAAGAGAAATTTTGGTGGCATTGGCTGTTAAAGTAGTTTTCTGATGATATGTCATGCGTGCCACTTGGATATTGGTGCAAATCAATCCTTGTGAATTTGCATAACTGTTAGTGTTATATATTAGTAAATATGAGTTTTTTTTTAGCGGATTGTAGCTATAGGTATACCTGTAGCTGTTAGTGTATCTATTATTGTCATGAATTTTTTTTCCCTTTGTTGATAGATAAATAATGAAGCTTCAACATGCAAAGACACTAGAAGTTCAAAGGCCTGCTTTCAACTAGAGGATTGATGCTCACTTGATAATGTGTCACTGCAGCTGACAAATTGGAAGTTGAAGAATTTTAAGATGTTTCAATTTGTAGTGTAATCTGTTTGGCATTGGGTTATATCCAAACTTGGTATTTTGTTGTTTGTAGTGATTTGAGAATTATTGTATTCAACCTTGGTGTAATTATTTTGATTTTAAGAATAGATGGATGTGAATGCGTAGGCAAAATATGGGTCGCAGATGAATTGGAGAATTATTTGCCAGTAGATGAGTGTAGTTTTGAATGTTAGAGTTGATGGATGTAATTTTTCTTGTACACGTTTTGGATTACTTCTATAGATTTGATAAATGTAATTTTTCTTGTAATGCATTGCTTATGCTAGGTGATGAAAGTGATTGAATACATTCTATTTTACCTCTCCCACCGTACCAAGATGATTTAGGTGCTAGAACTTCACGTTGGTTGAGGTTTTATATAAGACACGTAATTATTTATTTCCTTCATTTACTTAAATTGGGTTTGTTTCACCAAGAGCTTTTAGAATAAGAGTAATTCTACATACAACCGTAAAGTATGTAAACGCCTCGTAATCATTTTGAAAAAAAGTGAAATCCACTATTAAAAAATTAATTTTTTTTTATGTGAGTCCCATGTTTTATTAACTTTTTTCAAAGTAATTACACGATAGTTGTACAATTTATAGTTACAAATATCTTTTCTATTAGAATAATATGAAAATTGCTGAAGATGAATTTAGTACATTTTTTTTATCTCTATTGCTTCATAAGAGTGCAAAGCTCAGGATGTGATTGAGATTATGATTGTAATGTACTAAAAGAAGTCTCATGGATTTCTCATGAATTTTTCAGAATATTAAGCACAAGTTAAATCTAGTTAATCGTTACAAAAGCAACCATCACTGAACAAAATTTTTCTTTCTTTTGACTGAACAACAAATCATGGTCAGACAAAAAATAAAGTGCAACAGCTAACAACTAGCAAGCATCAAAATCTAATCTGGAGTCTCCAACCATTACATTTACTTACCAATCACAAAAATATCATGTGTAGGCATTCAGTGGCAAACACGGGGCTAGAATATAAAACCCATGCCAAGAAAGAGTATTACAAGCTACAAATTCCATTACTACCAACTAATCCACAATAGCAATTAAATCAAAACAACACATATTCTGAAATGGCCTCAGCTTCTCCATTGAAGGACCTCTTTTCATCTCCTGCACCATAAAACAAAACAAGGGACGGTGAGCATTTACTTAAATACCTTAAACGAAGAAAGTTAACCAATTGTCTTGTTTTAAAAAGTGAGGACTTTCAATAGCTTTAAAATTATGTTTTTCAAATACTCCACATTGGGTTTATATACGTCCAACTCATTAAAAAAGGATTGTATGCTTTTGTTGTGGTTTTTACATGTATTGCATGAACGAAAGTCAGTCTTTGATAAATCAAAGCTTGATGATGGGCAAGGACAAATAATCTCAAGCTGTTTGGTTCAGTATTTCCATCAAACACGTGATGGGCAAGAACAAATATCAAAGGATCAAAAGATAAATCACAAAGAACAACCTCTAAACAGGGAAATTACAAACAAAATCAGTTCAACAAATATTCCAACACAGAACTTGATGGGGATCAAGCTAATTGCTCCCAGGCAAAATAATTAATTACAAATATTCAACATAAGCACACAAAACTTTTGTATCACTTTCTGTAGTTGTGAACATGGCAGAATGTCTTTTTCCCAATTATATATGATATTTGCGACAATAAATCTCCTAGCTACTTTTATCTCCAAGTGGCTTGCTTAACAAATGCCTTACCAGTTAAGAACTTAGGCAAGCCAAATGAATGATGACATAAGATGAAGCATCAGGAAGATGAACAAAGCACCGGAAGGAAACTTAATGAACAGTGCCTCAAATCTGGATGCACAAGAAGGTTTGAATGCTGTCTAAGGGACACACAATGAAGAAGCAACCAGTGACACATGTGAAGGTCTATTTCTGGACGCAAAGACACATGGATGGGGGTCGAGTTTGCCATCAATTCGAGCTTGCCACTTGCCCTAGATTCACTACTATAGGTCGAGTTTGCCCTATATTCAAGTGCCAAGCAATGAGGAGAGAGAGAGGGGCTCACGGAAGGGGATGAGCTGAGTTGATGCCTACGACGTTGAGAGAGAAAAGAGTGCATAATGGGGAGGGAGGGAGCGCTTCTCAGGTTAGGGCAACTTCAAAGAGATAGAGAAGAAAAGAGCTGAGAGGAGATTTAATTTACATTCGTGTTGGATGAAAGAACCATGACATGGAATTAGACCCGGTTTGCCATGTTGGAGAGTGTGCGGTGTGCGTTGGGAGACCGGGGGCTGAGCAGATTTTCTCAAATCTGAAACCCTAGCCATATTACATCATTGAGATGGAGTTCAAGATCTCGCACCTTCACCATTGTCCCACCACCGATCTAAAGGGGTTGGGTGCCCACCTCTAGTGTACCTTCTCTTGTTTTACCAAGTGAGGGAAAGGAGATCTACATATTTTTTTCGGTTTCAGAGATCCATAGTTTAGAGGACAGATCGAGTCCTTTTCTAACAGACAATTCTAATAAGAGCACAAAAACTTCTAGGCAGCACCAAATTAATAAAATCTGATCAAATAAGTTTAAAGTACAACTGATACAGAGATGCCAGAAAATCATAAATCATGTAGTGCTAAAACAAGCGTAAATCACTTTCTTGCCCTTTCAGTTCTACTAAGCAGTACAGATCCTTCTAGCAATGACAAAACTGATTGCCAAAGAGTTCAAGAAAGAACATACCCATTTCAAGAAAGATTTTCCTAATCGCCTCCTAGAGGATAATGAAGGCTTGGATTTGAAACACTGGACTCTAGAACACAACTGTATCAAGCATAGTTCCCAGAGTTTGAATTATATTTGACGACATCAAGTTTGAGACATGTTCTTCAAGGTGCTTCTTTGCATCCTGCCTTCCCACATTTGCTATTGCAAGCTTTTCTGGTGGCAGCTCATCTTCCTCCTGCACTGCCTTGTTGTATTTAATAGCTAAGTTTAGCATCTCCTGCACATGCCAAAACAAAAATCATAATCAGATGATAGTAGACTATATATCAGGTATCTGTACATATATATCAATCAAAATCCGCTCTCATCAAAGGTGGGGGGGGAGGTCAAAATCAGCTAATTTCTGAAGGTCATTCCACCGCAAGAATGTTGTGCCAATATCAATGTAGCAAATCAATTTGTTTTTCCTAAAATATAGCCGTCACTCCCTTTAAATCACTGCTTCAGTATCAATAAACACACCGTTTATGGGTACAGGTTAGCATATGCAACAGTAGGGGGCGTACAAGGTAATCATATTCCCATAGACAAAGTCCAGAACTCCTAAGCCAGAACAAGTTTTTTTTTTATTGCCACTAGGTGTCTGGGACAAAGTCCCAACTAACCTGGTGCACAAGCTCTCGACAAGGAGCTTCACGTAAGTGCACCTTAGGTAATTCAAGGAAAACTTCAAACCAGAACAAGTAACACAGCAATATGGCCTGTGGTAGGATAGTATTATAGTGGGCATGTGGGGAAGACAGCATGGCAAGGACCTTTTCTGTCTATACCCTTCCAAGGTTAAAACAAGATATTAGTATATTTGTTAAAGTGTTATGCAATATTTTATGGGAAGTGCTTTTGATGAATAAAGTGTCAACCTTGCTCTACAATAAAGAAAAAATTGAACTCTGACAATCCATGACATCATTTTGCATTTATTTATTATAAATGTAATTCATTATGTAAAAGAATAGTTAAAAAATGAATAAATTATGCAAAAAATACATTAAAAAATTCGGTATCATGTAAACTGTCTATTGCAGGAATGAATTTCTGATAAGCCAACAACTTAATGTTAACAAATTGTCAGCAATCTTCTAAGCACCATACATTAATTTCTGGAATTTTTGTTATTTTAAGAGAGAAATAATGATGGTAAAAGAGATCATGATTTGGTTTAAAAAATCACAGATGGATTTCAGGAGAGTCCAAGGAATTTTTTTTTTTTTATCGGTAAGCCTCCAAGGAAAATTAAAATCTGTAAGTGGTGGAGGGGGGAATAAGCAAAGAGAGAGATATGCTAAGAAGTGGGTGTTGTTGTAAGAGAGGGAAAATTCTTTTTGTCTTGTCTTCTTTCTTAATAATTGATATGTTCTATATCTTCTCTCATTTTTTTTTTTTCACTTACAATAAATACATATTAAAAAAATTCAAAAAAGCATGCTGTTTGCGCTTTAAGCCCACCAGAAATGGAGCCAAAAAACACACTTAATGTGGCCTTTTGTACACGGGCTTTGTTTTTGGTAAGCGAAACACTTTGAACTTAAGCACACTTTTACCAACGCCATTCCTTAGACATTCACTCACCTGAACAGTCTGCTCATTAGTTTTAGAATGGGTGTCAAATCGCTTAAGTGTTAAGCCATCAGTCCATTTCTTCTTGTGAAGGTTAAGCAACATCTTCTCCTCAAGTTCGTTCTTCCTGTAATTAATTGCTATTGAGTAATAATGCCGATTCAACCCATGGATCAATGCCTGAAAATAGAATGCATCAAAAGTAGGTCAAAAGGCTGAATTGTAAAAGAACAGCCAGACTACTAGTTCAGCACTCACTTGAATGGATGGTTTGTTAAGATGCCCAAGGTTGGATGTTGTCTGCCGTGGCTCTTGGCCAAGCATCATAGTTTGTGGGTTAATCAGACGAAATGCATCAATCACTACTTTCCCTTTCACACTCTGAATTGGATCCACAACCACAGCCACAGCTCGTTGATTTAAAGCTTCAAAACTCTGCAGAAGATAACAAATTTGCGCATATCAAGTGTTTTGAAGAGGATGATAATGAAAGACAAGCTAACACCATCCAATAAAACAAATGGAAAAAAAAAATTAAAAAGAAAAGAAGAAGAAGAAGAAGAAAAATAGACATGAATTGTTGTGAGTCCAGGTGTCCTTTTTTTTGGTAAGTTGCTCCTAATCAATGTGTTAAAAACTTAACTATTGAGAGAGAACTGGAAGGTAGAAGTTTCAAGGTGCAGATGTCCGATCAAAGGATCAACTGAGGTCAGAGCTAGACATCATAGATTTTTATTATAAGTAATCAAGATAATAATTACTTAAAGTAACTTATCAAAAAATAATAATTACTTAAAGTAAAACCACATACTCTTATAAAAAAAAAACAAATACAATTGTACTTCATCCTGAATAATCAATTTAGTTTAGCATTGAAACAAAACACTACTCCAAAAAGTAACCATTAATATCAACTTCGCCACAACACCTCTTCCTTAAGCTAAAACAATAGTAAAACATAAAAACTAATAAAAAAAACTAAGCCATTTTGAACAAAAAAGGTGTGCTCCACACATTCATTCTCCTAGGAATGTTGCTTAACCAAAGCCACCCATTTCCATTTATCCATCCTCTCCTTATATCAAAAGAAAAGTCTAACTACCAATCATGCCCCAAAAAAAAAAAACTACGTATCTAATTCGAAATCAACAGCATTGGAAGGAAAAGGCAGGGCCAAGGGGGGCAGAGGTGTGGGGACTTTCCAGGAAAGGAGAGGTAGCAACAGCGGATGGAGCTAAGAGATGGCGACAATGAAAGGGGAGGCAATATGTGGGAGTTAGGATTTCGTCCAATGGAGGGAGGGAGAACCAACGGGAGGGAAAAACAATTAAAGAACCAGTAAGGTAGAGCAGTGGTGAAGGGAGGAGAGAGCGAGGAAGAGGGTTAGGAAGGGAGCCATGGTCAAGTGGATGTTTTAGGCAAGAGGTCACAGTTGATCAGGTCCAACAGTCCATTTTTTAAAACCATTATTATAGTTGTAAATTGAAAATTTTTCTTTAAAAAAACTCATCAATGAAGGGAAATTTTCATGAGTCATAACAATCCTTTGGAATCTTCAATACCATCCTTGCAAGCAGATTAAGATAGAAATTCTCTCAAAGTCTTCTAACAAAGTTAACCTGACAAACACTAACAAAAAAACTGCATTTTTCTATAACTTGAGAAATCATTTTGGTAGTAACAGTGTGAGAGCTGTTGAGGAGAAACACTGACTTAGCTACAACAGGTACTGGAAGGTGAAATATCTTATAAACTAGAGGTTTTCTTGTTAAAGAGATTCTGACACAAGAAATATTTACTATTTTTTTTTTTGGGGGAGGGGGGGGAGGCCAAAGAATACACAAAAAGTGAGAAGCAATTAGCATAAAAAGTTAAAGGGAACCGCTGACAACTTTTTAGCAGAGAAAAAATAAGACATTTAGATGGTCTTTTCATAATCGAGATAAACATGCCATTGCTTTTATTAAAACATACAATTTTTTTCTGTCACAAAATGTTTATTGCAACCATAAAGAATAAAATTTCAATATAGGTTAGAGTACGTAACAACCCAAGGAAAGCTTAAGTCACATCTAGCCTCATATTCCAAAAACACCAGCAAGGTTACGATTGGAATTGCTAGTAATAATTATATGCGATCTCACCATCCTCCCACACTAAATCCAAGGTGTTACAGAGTATAAAATGGAGGATAAAAGAACAAAATTAAACTTAAGAAAAAACTGCACAACCTGCTGTGTATTAATGTCGACTCCAGAGAGCCAACATCCAAATCCAGGATGCGAATGGTACCACCCAACAACCATCTCGGGCCTGGAATACCAAGCAAAAGAAAAGTAAGAAAGTCAGGAAAAAAAAAACACACACACAAGTGAAATAAAGAAAGGATATCATCTATATAAGCAAGTTAAACACAGAAGCTTTGATATCAGAACTCAAAATCTAAAGCAAAAACCTGATTTTGGAATTGGAAGAAATCATACAAATATCCAATCTTAAGCGTTGATTTGAATCCCCATAGAGGGATGGGAAAACACACACAACAGAGCTCCTTAACACCCTTTCCGTCAATTACTCTTGTAAAAATGATACCTCTAGTTGATTAGTTTCAGGTTGTGGGAGTGAAGTCTATAAACTTCTAATCCCTCAGCCTTTTCCAGTTTATACTAATCTTTTTGTAAGTCAAGATCATGGCAATGGTATCTAAGATGTATAGGTTCCATAGTCAGAGACATGATCAGCCAAGAACGAGTGCTAGAAAACCACTAAAAAGAAAGTCCATGAAGCAAGCACAAATACCCCTACCAATCCCCAAACATTATGCAAACGGGGGTTTTTACACAAAACCATTTATCTTTTAAATATTTTTAATTGAATTTCGAAATTGTTCTTAAAAAATTAAGTATCAATGACGATTCAATACCTGGTCCCATAAGAAACAAAAATCACAATGGCCAACGTCCTTTTTCTTTTGTACAACACGCATAAGCAACATAGTAACAATCAAGCACATGTCAAGTCATACTCACAATTAACTGGAATAATCCAATTTTCAATATGTAAGTCTAAATACTACACAGGCTCTCAAAATTCAAATACCGTCCGGTCTGTTTAAGCATATCAAGCATGTTAGTCTGGAAGACGTGATCAACGGCCTCAACGCTAACCCCAGTACCGCTCTGTGGCATTGCAAAGACATCCACAACACGAACAGTGTACTCATCCACAAACTCTCCCAGCATCAAGCCCATCACCTCCATGGGAACACCAGCTCTACCTATCATTCACATCCAATCCAAAATTATTAAAAATGAAACAACAACTAGACCTTAAATATCCCAAATAGGCCCAAAAGCTAAAGTTAATTCCGTAGAAACCCTAGAATTGAAAATCAGAAATCCCAGGCGTTTAGATCCCACTTTAAAAAAACTGCCAGAAAAGAACAAAAGCTTAACGTACTCCGATTAGAGTTTTGAACCAATCAAGATTCCGGAGAGTATAAATTAAATCCGGAATAAAATCCAAGAAAAAAATGTGAGAGAGAGAGAGAGAGAGAGATAGAGAGAGAGAGATGTACCGTGCTTGAGCATTTTGAGGAGGGCGAGGGAAGAGATATAGACCTGCTCGGACGAATCGAGGGTGGGAGAGTCCGGCGGCGGGTGCCCCAAAGCACCGCCTGCACCGGCGAACATTCGCTGCAATCTCTCCATGCCGGACATATCTGATCTTTCCGGTTTCTTTCTGAGCAAGAATTCGGGATAATTTTTCCAGACACAGCGAACTGAAGTGCAGAAAGTAGCGCTAAGCTCATTATAGTTACCGGACTGCGCCTCGGTCCAGCTTAAGACCCATGATTTTGAGCAGAAAGGGCCAGCTTGGGCTGACCCCGAACCCCTGGGGTCAGCCCACACTAGTCCTTGATGATCCACATACTTCCTATCATAAAACTTTCTTCATTTAAAATGGATTATGTACGTATGTATATATACATGTCGGAATGAAAAATGATTTTTATAAAATGATTTTATAATTTATTTTTTATATACTCTTTTTTTAAATATTCATCAATATTGAGTTGAAGATCGATTTTGACATATCTAAATATTTTTCTGAAAGATTCATTAGTTGATTTGGGAAAAAGAGCATTTTTTGTTATAGATTTTATAATATCTCTAAGCTTTTCCTTGCGACTACAAAGTCTCCTAAGGTCACGTCACCGACGAAAGAAACTCTTGTGCTTTAAAGTGGGTTTCACGCCTGCCAATGGACGTCTGAGATCTACAAGAATATGACTATAAAAGATCTCCACCCTTCCCTTAGAGTCACGGAAGTCTTACACATCATGATCAGCTGCCTTTGCTTTGGTCTTTACTTTGGACATATGGTCAGGTTTGGGAGTTAGATGAGAATTTTATATTTTATTTTAGTGTAAAATATTATATTTTAATATTATATTATATTGAAATTTGAAAAAATTAAATTATTTATTATATTTTATATAAAAATTTAAAAAAATATATAATGATGAGATGAGATGAGATGAGATGAGATGAGAAATTTGGATCTCATCCCACCTCCAAACCTAGACAAAAATATAGGTCAATAGTATAAAACAATAGAAATTATCTTTGATTGTTTCATTAAATTAAATTATTTAATTTTAAAAAGGAAAAGACATTTATGCAAGTCCTACTTCATATAATGACTATCGAGTAGTGCAGACCTCACATTCATATTCAATACTGTCTCTATTTGTCCATATTAATCGATCATTAAATTGAGTTTAGAAAAAAATCTATTTATTATCTATTTTCTCATCATCCCATAATTTAGTATTAGATGATAGGTTCATAAATGAAATATAATAAATAGTCTCCAATCATCTAATGTTACGTCATGGGATGATGAAAGAATAATGAGAATTGGGACGATGAGTAGATTTTATGATCCTTTTTTCAATTATTATTACCGGTACTTACCATTTATTTATATAGAAAGCTTTTAAGGGTAGGTTTGGAGGTGAGATGAGAATTTTATGTTTTGTTTTAGTATTTAAAATATTATGTTTTAGTGTTATTATTGTATTGAGATTTAAAAAAGTTAAATTGAGATTTGAAAAAATTGAATTGTTTATTATATTTTGTATGGAGATTTGAAAAATGTGTAATGATGAGATGAGAATTTTGTGTCTCATCCCACCCCCCAAACCTGCCTGTGTTTTCAATGGAAGGATGTGGACTATTGATGCATTTGAAACTTGAACACAAAATCAAACACTAGGGTTTATCATGTAATTACCTCATAACAAAATCAAGCCCGTATGGATACATTCATTTGGACTTGAAATGGCTGTCCAAACACAAAGATTCATATTGTTTTTTTCTTCTTCTGAGAGTTATATTTAGTTTGTATTGGAAAAATATAGAACACTGCCTCAACTTCAGTTCACAAGTCCTGCACAATTAATGGAAAAATTGAAGCACCCCCATCAATTAATTCGAACCAGATGATCACAAAATGGAAGATTTTGATCTGTTTCTTGGAGTTGTGGAATGCTTCAAATTCTTTGGATGATCCCGAAAGATTTAAGCCCTAATTATGAAGAGAATTGATCATTTTTTTAATTGGCAACTATTGGGAAATTGGAGCCACTCTGCAAGTATAGTATACAGGTTCATCTTTCTTTCATAATACTTATGTATTGAATCTTACAACATTCATACTGTTCTCTCTTATTAGCTAGAACATCATAAGAAAGCAAACATACCAATCACAACAGCAAACTCCATTATTTAGCGAGCCAAGACTAGTTAGACAACACGCGCAAAAAACAACTTGAAAGCCAAAGACATAGATAGACAAAGACAAGCTTTGTTTTAGTTGTAGGCATCAGGGTGTGCCAAGAGGTATTCCTCAACAGCCTTGAAAAGACCAGCTGCCTTTTCTTTGCCAGCCTTTACATCCTCTTCCTTGATCTCGTGGTCGCCTTTGGTGTGGTAGTGGCTGGTGCTCTTCAAGATGGATCCTCCATCAGGGGAAGCCACTATCTTGATCTCGTAAGTGATTTTCTCAAGAACATCGCCCAGAGCATCGCCCTCAATCACGCTGTAGCCATAAGAGAAGTTTGCGTGGTCAATCGCATCGATCTGGTGCTTCACATACTTGAAATGGCTACCTGCAAAGCCCAAGATTTGTTACTCTTTTTATATAATCCTCATGATGTATGGCCAAAAGTGAGAAAAAATACTATCTTAAAAAAATTAATAGTACTAGAAACTAACCTTCAGCGAAGCTTATCTTCTTGATGGTTCCTGGCCCTCCATCTCCTTCAATTATTTCAGCACTCTTGATGGCTTGAGGTGCAACTTTTGGAACAAGGTTGTCACCGTCAAGGATAAAGGCCTTGAACAGCTTAGCCGGTGGGATAGCTGAGGTAGACTCTGTTTCATAAGTTAAGACACCCATGATTAGCTAAGAGATTGGAAAAATGATAAAGAGATCAGGATCAGTTGTTGAGCTTTAGAGAGGGTTTGAGCTTGGAAGATATGAGTTCTATATCAGGTTGATGTAATTTATAGACTCGAGTCCCTCACAAACCAAAGCTTGAATAACAATTATTTTTTAAGCAAATAATTATTAATTTAGTCAAAGAAAGTGCCTTTGGAAAAATATCAAATGAAGACATAAAAAACCGGCCACTTTGATTCCACATGCATGCTGTGCTGACCCAAATTATTTCCAGATATCATACAAACTAGCTAGGTAGGCATGATACTAATTTTTTTTTTTTTCTAAAAAAAATAAATAAAAAGCAAGGAACATGAGATTTACCAGTTTATAACTCTGAGTACTTGTTCCACCTATTTTTTAAGCGAAATTTTTGTGACTTATGTGTTTAGTTTACAATGAATGTGAGCATTGTTCGTATAAACAACTGAATACTGTATAATTTAAAAGAGCAGTGCTAGGTGTAAATTTCAAATAGACAAACTTCATGCAAGTTTTTTATAAAAAAGTGGGTCTCACTTATAAAGAAAAAAAAATGTATTTTTTCATAATGGGTTTTTTCATAATGGGTTTCACTTTTTCATAAAGATGATTTATTTATTAGAATTTGTATAAATCATTTCTCAATTTAAAACCGGACGATATGCCCCATTTAGAGAAATGATAGCACCGTGTAATCGCTTTGAAAAAAAGTGAATAAATATGAGACTCACATAAAAAGAAATTAATTTTTTAAGAGTAGACTCCACTCTTTTTCTAAATGACTGTACGATATTTACGCATTTCACGACTGTATACAACATTGTTCTTTATAGAAAGCTTGGCACCGGCCATTTTGCCGTTTGCAAAGAGTAGTTGACATTGTTGAATCAACAATGGCCGAGTTGATAAAAACAAAAACAAAAAACTGATTGGCCGTGGCTAACAAAGGCTACCAATAAATATTAATCATTCAATTCATTAAAAGAAAATCCAAAAAATATCTGATCTATTTTATTTTTAATGCTATAAGAATTGTTTTGGTGCCGGTACAGATCACGAATTAAAGATGTCCAAAAGCCACAAAATCCTCCCAACCATATATAGGCCGATAGGAGCTTGTTATTTAAATCTTGTCATTAAGTACTACTAGCTGCATAACTCAAAAGATACCCATATTTTTAGCAATGAAATCCGTGTACTACTGTTTCTACGTACTCGATGGAGTTAATTAGTTACAAATAAAATGGAAAATTAGAAATAACTATGATTCAAGACTAACTCAAATATTACATGAAGGTTGAAAAAGTCGTAATTAACCATGCATGCATCTTTATCGATCCGTTGTTATAATGGCTTTGACACATGCATGCCTGCCATTTTAATCATAGGTAGGCTTTAGGTGGGATTTTGATAGTGAATTGAAATGAGATAAATTAATCATAGGTAAGCTTTCAAGTTGAAAATTGAATAAAATATTATTAGAATATTATGTTTTTAATATTATTATTATTTTGTATTTGAAAAAGTTCAATTGTTTATTATAGAATACTACTACATCTATAAAGGAATTACATAAAAATAATATCACAAATTGACGTGACTTCATTTTATCCGTTAGATTTATTTTATAATAAAAGTAAATTTATAATCTGACGAACCATATCTAGACATATTAGTTTGTAGGATTAATTGTGTATGATCTTTTAGTGGTTAGAGTATTTCTTTTATTTATTATATCATATATATATATATATTATGTGGAAATTTAAAAAAATTATAATAATTAGATGAGATTGAATGAGTTGAAATTCAAAAGGGATTAATTATTTGTCGTATTGCTGGCCGTCAATTACTAGGTTTAAAAAGTTTTAAATGACTTCAAGCAGCTACGCGTGTGCGAGCGTATAAATGCACTCATTTTATATAATTCATGCTAATAACTATGATCACCATGATTTGGTGGGAAATAGTATGTGGCTGACCATTGACCAATTGCACCACCGACCATGCAGGTTGATTTCCCAATGAATTTCCTTACTCCAAAAGGGTAATTAATAAATTGATGAAAAACGTTTATTTAATTAGTTAATTTATATATATGTTAATTATAGATTTTCACATTAGATAAATGTGTTCAATGGGATATGACATGCATTAATGTCCTTAACCCCTAGAATATTTTACAAATTACTATTGTACAAATGACTATTGTATATATAGTACTATAGAATTATAATGTTGAATAATATTTTTGTTTTTTTTTTTTTTTTTTTTATAAACAAACTTTCAATCAGTACTAAGAAGTCAGGTACATAGCAGCTTGATCAAACCAAAGGGCATGATCTACAAAACCTGGGACAGATTCCCACCACATAATAATGTCATCAATATTCCAAGCAAAACGTGTCAAATTATGAGCTACCCTATTACCATCCATATAAACATGTTGAACTTGCAACTCTAGAAAAGGACTGATCATTTTGAGGCATGTTCTCTCTAGTATGCCAATACATCTTTTATCAGTTCTTCCAATGCCGAAGTTAGTGATTAAGAAGTTACAGAGTTTGTTTTCAGGTTTTTTCTAGGGTGAAAATGAGGGAAAAGATAAGAGAAGATGGAGAGCGTGGAATAAATTGTGTTCCAGTGGAGAAGGGGGGTATTGGGGTTAGAAAATTGAGAGAAGTACAGCATTCGTTATTTCTTAAATTTGGGTGGCAGGTTTTGACATAGGAGTCCTTATGGGCAATATTTTTTCGGGCCAAATATGCAAAGAATAAACACTTGAGTTTGTGTTTGAGGGGTTTGTCAAGGTCACTGTTCTGGAAGAAAGTTGTTGAGGGGATTCCTTAGATAAGTTCTTGGAGAGAGGTCCTTTACATGGCTTGGTTGACAAGGTTTCAAGTCCAGAAATAAAAATCCGAGAGTTGATCATTAGAGATGCCTGGGATGTGGACAGGTTGCAAGAAATGTTAGGTGATCAGTTGGCAACAAATGTGATGGCAACGGTGGGGTCTTTGAAGGAAAATAAAGATTTACTGATATGGTTGCCGGATAAAAATGGAATCTTCTCAATAAAGTCAGCCTGGGATCTTCTTCGAATCAGAATGCCGAGGCTTGAGTGGGCTTCATGGATATCATGGATATGGAATAAGTTGCTCCCAAAGAAGATGTCTCTATGCATGTGGAAGGCAGTTTTTGGTTGCTGAAGTGTTGATGATCAGGTACAAAAAATTGGCATTCCTTTAGTTTCTTGTTGTAATTGTTGTGACAGGAGCATGGTGGAAGACTTAGAGCATGTGTTGGGCAGTGGTCAGTTTGCAAGAGTTGTGTGGTGCAAAGTCTCGATTGAAATTTCCATTCCGTTTATGCCCCAACAAGGATGGCATGAAAGAATTCAAGCATGGTTCAATAGAGCATCACGGCAGTCACAAGTTGGTACTATTATTAGCACTATTCCTATTATTGTGGTTTGGAGGTTGTGGAGGAGGCGGTGTGTAGCCCGGATAGAAGGGAAACTTGAGAGGTTGGGTGTGGTTTGGAACTCAATTAAATATTGGGTTTGTGTAGTGGCTGAGAAGGTTTCTAAGGTTAATCGTCTGTCTAGTTCGCTATACTGAATCGTTTAGACATTCGGATTGTGGAGAAATGTCGAGTTAACACTCGAGTTATTCGTCTGTCTAGGAAGATTTAAATTAAATTTAGATGGAAGTAGTTTTGGAAATCTAGGTAGTGGTGGAGGGGTAGGTGTTTTAAGAGATAGTACGGGCAAGATGGTGTTTGCTTTCTCTAAATCTTTTGGTTATTGTTCCAATAATAAAGCTAAATTGAGGGCGATATTGGAGGGTTTGATGTTATGCTAGCAGATGGAGTGTTTAGCAGTAGATATTGAGTGTGATTCCTTGGTAGCTGTGAATTGGGTTTTGTCTAACAGGTGTACAGTTTGGTATCTTTGGAATTTTTGGAAAAACTTGTTGATTCTCTTAGAGGAGTTTGATTTCACTATTCGTCATTGTTTTAGGGAAGTGAATAATGTTGCGGATTATTTTGCAAAAAGTGGTGCTAAGGGGGAGAATAAGATGTTTAGAATGGATGGGAAACTTCCCAAAGACGTAAGAGGTTGGTATAGATTGGACAAATTGAGAATGCCTTATTTGCGAGAGAAATAAGTATTTATTTTCGGGTAGCAGTGCTGCTATTTTTGGATCCTATTTTTGTATAGGTGTTGTCTTTTATTTTTTGTTGGTGTTGAGAATAGGTATAGAATTGATCATTGTTTATTTGTTAATCCCTTGGGACTTGGTTGTTGCCACGGTATTCTTCCAACATGAGTGATGGTTTTTTAATAAAATTGGGAATGGGTCAATCGTGGACATGTAACCTTGTCTATTTGAAAAAAAAAAAAACAAATTTCAACGGAAAATATTTCTGCGAAGGGGAATATTGCTTTTACCTAATGAAGGGGATTTGATGGTGAAATGGAGGAGTTGGGCGTGTCCTATTTTCTCCTGCAGGCCGTTCCAATTTGGTCTGGCCTTCTGTGTATGTCTTCGGGTTCAAAAGACTTGGGCGTGGCCTTGGATTTCTTCTGCTAGCATCTCTGGTCTGGCCTAAAGCTTCCGAGTGTATGTCTTCTTCTCCTTTCATGTTTTGTTTTTCATTTTTTTTCTTAATATAATAAGCCACGTCAGCAATCGGTACACAAGATTACTTGTACCTAGCAGAACTGTATATGTATAGACTGAGACTAGTACTGATCAAGGTTACCTTAGCTTGTAGTATGAAAGTGTTTTTTTATTCTACACCTAGAAGTTGAGTAGTTTCAAATATTCGTTTGGGTGTCCCACTACGAATTAATTGGAACTTGATTTTCTAAGAGAATCGTTTTTAAATTGGTCAAAGAAAAGCACCTTCTAGAAATATTTAAATTTAATAAGAAGAATTCGAAAAAAAAAAAAAAAAAAGACCCAAGTACTGATTCCATGAGATGTTTTGCTAATATCAAGTGTTTCATGAATATTAAAGTAAATAGCACTTTCTACGTAACTTAATGCTCAAATAGTACTTAGGGCTAACCATGATCATAGTAATTAAGAAAATAAGGGTAAAAATAGCTTGCATGTATAGTACTTTCGTAGTTTGAACTTAATTTATGTCAACTATATATATACTCTGCAGCATTTTGCAATTTTCCAAGACTTGAATATTAACGTACGTCTTTGATTCAAGGATGGCTGCTGCTAGCCAGCCAACAAATCCCACCAATAAAATTTCTTCTTTCAATACAAGTATTAAAAACGAAGTCAATTATAAAAGGGGACTTATAAAGTGACAACGCATGTTTCGCCGTCCAACGAATTTCCTTTTTCTTCTTTTTTTTCCTTTCCTTTTTACTTTCAGATGTTTAATTTCTGGAATGGTGAAAAAAGATATACGTACAGAAATCATAAGAAAAGGGTTTTGATTTGTATATGGATCCGTGTACAAGGACACTCGTACACGATGGACCAGTAGTACTGTACCAAGAATTTGCCATAATTTCATTAATCTTATCTCACTATGAGGTAGCCCTACTTATCAACTTTTGTATTCATTATAAAAAAAATAATTTTTTGTGGTAGCACTGTACTTAATAACAAGGTCCTTAGAATGATATAAAAAAAAAGATAGGAAAGTATATTATATCAATTTTAGGGAAAAAGGGTCCAAAGGAAAAAACTTATGAGCCTAAAAGAGTGTTTTTCTCGAATTAGGAATTAGAGAATACATGATCAATTATTTAATAAGAGAAATTATTTATATAAATTTTAAATAGATAAATTTCGTACGGTTCATTTGTTAAAAAATGAATCTCATCTTAAAAACAATCTACGGCAAAACTTGTTTATTTATAACTTGCATTACTCATTTAACAATGCTTGTTATCTAAGTCCTCTTACCAACAAACATCTCTGATCTCTCCATCTCTCTTTCTTTTTTTCTTTTTTCTTTATTTTTTCTTTTTTTTTTTTTTTTTTGTCTTTTTTTCTGATCAGACAAGTCCTTTTCACTTATCCAGAAATTTTAGAAACCCTTTTGATTTTGATAAGGAAAATACTATTATGCCCACTTTATTTGACACCTCTATTTGACCGCTTGTCTTTTTTTATTTTTTTATTTTTTATTTTTTTTACTTAGTGATTAAAGAAGTGATTTTAAATATATTTATGTATTTTTTTTATTTTTTAAATATATTTAAATATATTAAAAAATGTGAAAAAAAAAAAAAAAACTACTTTACCGCCCAGCGGTCAAGATGGGGCGGCAGAGTAGCCGCACCCTTTTGATAAAGATGGTGTCGTGTTTAGCAATATGAAAAGGTCAAATACATTAATAATCAGTTTATTAATTAATGTAGAATGTCTCGATATTATTAAGGCTCCGTTTGGGTAACATTACTATTTATTATTTTATTATTATTTTTTACTTGTTAATTTTCATTACTTTTTACTACTATGAATCTATTATTATTCAATATTTTATCATTATTTTTTTATTATTATTTTACTACTATTTACATAATATCTGAAATCACCTCACTACCCAAGTAGATATAGAATACCAACTCTTCACATATAAGTTATCATTTTTTGTCACATAAGTCGACATGACACATGATTAGCCAAAACTCAAGATAAAAAACAATATATATTTATCTTTTGTGTGAAGATTTTGACGAAAAGTCGGTAATTAGCTAGATGGTTCATCCATAATCGATTTATTATGCTTGAGAATGATAAAGAAATATTGTTTCGAAATCTGTCAGTTTATTAGCAAAATCTGTGACCTGGTGCATGGGTCATGCATGTCTAATTCCTTTCTCTTGTTTGTCATTAATTCTTATATTTATTGTAACTAAAAGACTATTTGTAATCAATTTTAATTACAATTAATCATTTGGCTGGAGTTAAATAATCGCAAATATGTAATTTTCTTATAGTAATGTTTCAGGACGATGAAGAAGGATTTGGAAGCAGTCATATATATCCCTGAACACAGCAATACTAGTAATCATTTTTGTGAATTTCATGTAGTATATATCCCAAATTAATGGTAGTCGGTCATTTACAGTACGCCGGCGCCTTTCGACAAACGAGGTTTCATCTGAATAGATCATCAATAATAATGGAAGAGTACGTGGGACATGAACAATTGTTATATATGTAAGTATTAAATAACATGATCCATATATGATTTTCATTATATGTATGCAAAGCCAAGTAATTAATACAGAAAGCAAAGCAGATTTCAAGATCATCACTACTACTGCAAACTCCTTTATTATCTCAAGCCCAAACCCCAGTACGTAGTTTTGGCTGGCTAGCCGCTAGAGTACAGAAAACAAACGTACAACAAAATGCAACCCACAAGCACGTAAGTACTCACGATTCAAGGGACACAAAAAACAAGCAGCTTAATTAATTTAATTGTATGCATCAGGGTGTGCCACGAGGTAGGCCTCAACAGCCTCGAACAGCCCAGCGGCTTTGTCTTTACCAGCCTTAACGTGCTCTTCCTTGATCTCGTGGTCGCCTTTGGTGTGGTAATGGCTGATGCTCTTCAAGATGGATCCTCCATTTGGGGAAGCCACTATCTTGATCTCGTATGAGATTTTCTCGATTATCCCGCTCAGAGCATCACCTTCAATCACGCTGTAGTTATATGTGCAGTTTGCTTCGTCAGTCGCGTCGATTCTGTGCTTCACATACTTGAATTGACTACCTGAAAAAATGACCCATTATACTTAAAAGAAAAACACTCTTTTTGAAGTATTGGATATGAATAAATATAGATAGAAGTTACTATTAGGAGCATTTATTTTATACACATGATGTGGCATCATTTAGATCACACATCTCTTCAAGTGAGTGTTAGGAACAATCAATTAAAAGCAGCCACGCAGTGAGTGTAAAATATATACTACTATAATAGCTTCTCTCTAGTATTACTCATTGAATATAATGTATAAGAATAGTAATTAAGAATAGTACGTACTTTCAAAATTCAAAATGAAGATTAGATTAGAAAAACTAACCAACCTTCGCCAAAGGAGATCTTCTTAATGGTTCCGGGTCCTCCATTTCCTTCGATAATTTCAATGCTTTTAATAGCCTGAGGTACAACCTTTGGGATGAGGTTGTCGGCATCGAGGACAAACGCCTTGAACAACTTAGCCGGTGAGATGACGGAGGTGGACTCGGTCTCGTAAGTGAAAACACCCATGATAACCTAAGACTTGAGATTTGGTAAAATTAAGGATCAAGAGGAGGATTTGATAAAGACCAAGAGATCAGTTTTGTGTTGGTAATGAGGAGTAAATACTAGAGGTTGCCCGGTATTTATAGTCTGAAGCTGAAGGTCAAGTACTTGGGCGTAAGTGTCCCCTTCATGATGTGCCTTGTGGACAATTATTTCTCTACGAAAATGCATGGTTTGTTATGTAGTCAAAGAAGGCAGGCACCTTAGCAAATTATCCATTAAAAAACCCATTTCCATATATATAATTTAAACGCTGTAGTACTAATCTTAATTATTCATTGAATATTTTAAAAACAAAGCTCTATATAATATGAAACATGTGAAGAGACCTGAGTTATGCATCATGACTCGTATATGAGAACCAAAATAATTGGATATTTAAAACTTTTAGGAGCTTAATTAATTTTGGCACATAATAATTTGCAGGTTCATGATGCAAGGGAAGAGACCAAAGTTAGGCATTATGACTCAATACTACTTTTGAGTATGTTTTATTTGAGTATGGCCCCAATGCGAGCAACTCAAACACTACTAATAGCATGTAAATGACGTCTCAGTCACGAAAGATTTTTACAAGGGTTAATTATATTTTACTTCTTTAAATTTTCACTTAATTCATAATATGCAAACTAATAATTGTATCAAAATTGACACTCGAGCTTTTAAAACTTCTCAATCCTCCAATTTCGTCAATGTATAATAAATTTCCATTAGATTTAGGTTGAGTTTGGATGTTGAAGTGAGTAGAGTTGAGTTGAGTTGAGATGATAAAATATTGTTAGAATATTATTTTTTAATATTATTATTATTTTGAGATTTAAAAAAGTTGAATTGTTTATTATATTTTGTATTGGAATTTGAAAAAGTTGTAATGATGAGTTGAGATGAGTTGATGATCCAAACGAAGCCTTAATGCTGCTAGTAGATAGAATGGAAGGGAATTGGAAAGTTTTAAAAGTTAGATTGTCCACTTTGATGCAATTATCAATTCTAAAAATATATTATAAATTGAATAAAAATTTGAAGAGATAAAATGTGATTAACTATTTTTATAAATGTGATTTGCTGTATGAAAAGGATTTTTTTTTTTTTTTTAAAAAAAAAAAAAAAAGCTTTTCAACTTTCAGATGGAATCACTTTAGTCATACGCTATCTAGAAGCGATGATTTTTACGTACATATATAGATAGGTTTTTCAAAGTCGGCCTATGCGAAGAACGACTTGGAGCTAGACTTTCATTAATTCGGCAATGGTCGGCCGGCGTCGGTCAACATTATCCATCCTTTTCCTTTTTTCGGTTTCACAATGATTTTCTTTTTAGAGACTCCAAGTTTTAAATGAGATAATGGATCTGTTCGTACTATTAGATGGCTTAAAAATCTCCCCCAATTTCCTACTATTAAAGAGGTGGGTGCTTATTTTAATTGCAATATTAGTCCGAGAGAATTGTTAGGTCTTCATATAAGTTTGGATTTGAAAATACTTTTATTTCATCTCATTTCATTATTAAAATTTTTATAAATTCTTACGTAAAATAGAATAAATAATTCAACTTTTTTAAATTTCAAAACAATAATAATAATAAAAAATAATATTTTATTCAACTTTTAATTTTTATCTTAATTCATCTCATCTCAACTCACTATCCAAATCTAATAAAAATATTTTACACTGACCTAACTTGATGTAACACATCATCTATTTTGTAATAAAAACAGATTTACAATAATAAACCACATTAAATTATGTCAATGTATAAATGTACCCCAAACCTTTCTTGTCCGACAATATATGTACAGACTCCTTCGTTCCTCTCTCTAGAGAATAATATATATATATATATATATATATATCTATTCTATTATAATAAGTAGCTATCTAATTGTAAATAGTAATTTTTATTTTTTTTTCGTTAACTTTTTTTATTTTTCTATTAAATCTGTTAAGTCTTGTTTTACCAAAAACTCTTGATCATTTGACGTGTAACTTCCTTATAGAATTTAATGAATAATCCTCTTTTACTAAAAGGTCATTAAGACCCTTAACCATTTAACGTGTAGCTCCTTTGTAGAATTTAATGAATGATTATGTTTTACCAAAAGATCCTTAATAGCCTCACGGCCTATATGAATTGATCTCTTTTTCATATCATTTTTGTTCTGACAATATACTCATTTTCCTTTCTTTAACCTTGTATTTTTTTTCCCAGACAAATAAGCTACTGACATTTTCACATTTTTTTATTTAAATCATTATGTTAAGTATATCTTGGGACTAATGCATCTGTGGCCGTTCCCTAGTTAGTGTGTCTGTGTCTATATATATATATATATATATATATATATATATATATATATATATGAAAGATCAATAGATTGAATAGCAGACAATGGTGGGTTTGGATAGAGAGTTCAGATGAGATGAGATGTTTTGTTGAAAGTTGAATAAAATATTATTAGAATATAATTTTTTAGTATTATTTTTATTTTAAAATTTAAAAAAATTGAATTGTTTATTATATTTTTATATGAAAATTTAATAAAATTGTAATTATAAACTGAGATGAGTTGAGAAGAGATGTATGGATAGTATAGAATTTTTTTTCTCGTACGTCATTACATAATTCCCTCGTAATTTTTATCATGTAAACTTTGAAGTCCAAAAGTTTAAATCTATTTTTTATTTGCTCGTTTCATTTTGTTTACCGAACAAACCTTTCAGTTCTCTTTTTAATCCGATAAAAGGCCCTTCAAGTTTACGTCCAAGTTTCCAACAGAAATAAAAAAAAATTAAAAAAAAAACATTCAATTCTCTATCCAATCCAAAAAATAATAGGATCATATGCTCTTGTTTAGTCACAATATCATCATTGTACGTAGTTCAATAATCTCACTACAAGAAAAAAGACCTATTGCGGCGATTTTATGGCTGTTGGAAAAAAAATCTCCTCAATAGGTCTTTAATTGCAGCGAATTGTGAGTCGCCGTACAGTTCTAACATCAACTTTTCAAAATGTCCTATTGAAGCAATTTTTACTCCAATTGTGGCGAAAAACTTGCTGCAAGAAACTTTTAATTGCAACGGATTGAGTCGCCACACAGTTATCTTATTGCAACAATTTTAATTCCTATTATGCCGAAAAAAGTCGTCGCACTATGTTGTAAACTTGTTGGGACAAAAGTGAAATTGCCGCAATGTGTTTTAATTTTAATGCGATAGGCACCAAAACACACTAATTAATTTTCTTTCCCCCCCTTCAATTTTGCCCCTTACAGTACTCGCATATCCCGATTCCCCTCTCTTCCCAAAATTCCTCCATTTTCGTTCTTATTGCAAATTAATTCAAACTCATCATTTTCTCCAGGCGTCTTCTCCTTTGCTTATTTGCCTAGTCTCTTTCTCTCACCCTGAAACAGAGGAATCAGAGTCACCCAGAGAAGATTTTAATGTCGCACCACCAGCTCTGTAAACGCCCTCCCCCTTCTCCCTCTTTTTTCAAGACTTCTTTGCTTGGAACAATTTGTTTGCTTTATGTTTACTTGGAAGAAACTCCCGAAAGAAATGGAAGAGGAAAACTGTCTCTAGAGATGCCCTTGTAATTCACTCAACACATTTTAGCTGCCTCTATTTCCCAGATCTGCTCACAAACCCTCTTTTTTTTAATTTATTTCCATTCTTGTCTCCTTATGCTTGTTCCATTTTAGTTGAAGCTATAAGTAAAGAAGATTTTGTGAAGATCCAGGTACTCTTCCACTCGGTCATTGTACCATTTTATCTACTTTCTTGTTCTTTTTCTTCAAGGTCATTGCTTCAATGTGAATGAAGAAAAAAGCTCTCATATTTCTTTCTATATTTTGCGTTGAATACTCATTCTATAAAATGTGTGCTCGTTTCATTAGCAGGCTTGATATTTGACTCCATTTTAGTAGTATTTACTTTTGTTTTATGTTTTTATTTTTAGCTTGCTTGTGCATGCAGAAATCTATTCTCAAAGTAGATAATTCCTTATTGTGGATGTAAGCAAAAAGTGAAAGAAAATCTTGCAAAAAATTGATGGTACTAAATTCTGAATATAGTTGTAATGTTTCTCTCTATTATATAATGAGACATATATATATATATATATATATATATATATATATAAACTGTTTCACCTTTGAAAGGTCCACAAAAGATGTTTAAATAACTTTCCATTAACTTATGATTTCGTCTTTGAAATTCTAATACTGTTGTTAATGTTTTTTTTTTTATTAGAAACTCATACCTAGGCAGGCAATTAGAAAGAGAATGCTTCAAATAATGTCCTAAAAAGTTGGACTTGAGATATGATTCCATCAAGTTTGAAAGATGTTTAAAGATACTATACTTAGGTTCCTAGTGGTAACTTGGGTAAGATCAGTTTGTGTTGAAGAGTGAAGAGAGATAAAGGATTCAAGCTGTTTGCATAAAAGCCACACTGATATTAGAAGATGATATTTGCTATTACCCTCATTTTCTCATAGTGAGCTATTACAATCTGTTTTCATATTTATAGACAACTTCTAGTATCTGACTCAAATATGTTAAGTGAACAAAAAGATCTTTTTGTTCTCCTAACAAATCGTGGCTACTCTTGTTCTCTCTCAAATCAAGTAAATTTTGTGAGGTATCTCATGATTAATGTTAAACAGTAAAGAGTAGAGTACTACAGTTCTGTTTGGATGCTAAGACTATCTCAGATCATTTGTAAATAATAGTAAAGTAATTCGTTAATTAATAGTTTGTAAATAGCAATGAACTATTTGCGAATAGTATTGAAGTAGCCTGAGAATATCTGAGAACATGAGTTGTGTTCCCAAACAAGCCTAAGGAGAAAGAAACTCGATCAAATTTTGAAAATTATTGTGATAATGTTGATTAATGTATTTTTTTTTTTTTTTTTTTGCTATAAAACAAAAGAAATTTGCTACAGCAGCTAGGTTAGGGACTTTATATACCCTTGACCTCTAGGGAAGACCAGCAAAGCTACTACTGGGGACATGTTACAAACCATTCTAATAATCATGGTGAGAGTTCAAACTTATTTGGCAAGCAATTAATTAGTTGGGTTACTTTCATTCTCAATTGACTTTGAAAGTTGCGTATTTTCTATTGCGATGAAATTAAAAACTAAAGCCTAAGGGGGGAAAAGTTGGACCAAACATTTTTAGTGCATGGGACCATCATTAACAAAATAACCCCTAGAATATATTTTAATAATTCCCCCAAGTTTTAAGGGAGAACCTTGTTTTAGTAATACTGTTCATCTAGGTTCTAGCCCGCGAACCCAGTATACTCAGGTCGAAATCCGAGTTTCAAATCTAGGTTGGAATCTAGACCAGGTTAGCGCAAGTCAAACTCGGGCCAAAACCCTAATTGAAACTAGTTTTTAAAAACCCGAAACTCGAGTTTTGGGTTGCTTTTTTTAAAAAAAAAAAAAAATCAAAACCTACATATTATGAATATTTTTTCATGAAAAAATGTTGATCTAACATTCAAGCTCTATTTATTTAATTTTTTAAATCAAAACCTACATGTTCCTTGACCACCAATAAAAAGCCAAATGGAGAAAAAGAGTGAAAAAAAACCATAAAATGAATGATTCATTGGACATAATATCCATTTTTCTTTTGAGTTTCTATCCATTTAGTTGCTAGAAAATATTTTAAAAAAATCAAAACAGAAAAAAAAAAATGGGGGACTAGGTGTACCCAGATTTTTCTATGCAGATGCCGGCCAAAATTGTTCTAGATGAACAGGCCTACCTCGTTTAACATATATATACTAGTTGATGGGAACCAAGGTGGGCCTACTCTTAAATATCCTTTGCAAGTTCTGGATGGGCCAATTACAAGATCAAGGGCCTAGAAGATCAAATAAGCAATGTACGGATTTGTGCAATTCACTTGGGATGAAACTAGCAAGAGCCCAACACTCAAGATGGGCTTGAAAGAAAGAGAACCAGTTTTGATCCACTTGATTTAAGCTGTAGAAAACATAACTTAGAGATAAGGCCTATTGTTATTGGAGGCTTTCAATTTGCTTAAATGATTTATTTTATTAGTTTAGAATAAGTGTGGTTGAAGCTGCTTGGCCCACACGTCTTATTTTTAATGAACTAGAGTTTTCGGGAAGGCCTTGTATTTTGGCCAATGGCTTATTTGGAAAGTTACTCTTTAGGAACTAAGGTTTCAAGAGGTTATTGTAGCGTTACTGTAACCGCGCGTACTATAGCCGCGACACTGTTCATCCAATGGCATTTTGGATAAAATGGACTTTATTTTGGCTAGGGTAAGAGGTTACTCCTCTTTTTCTTGATTGAACTCTTAAACTTATCAAAGGTAAATCACAACCTTTGTGGCGTTCCTCCTTGTAATCTGGGTTCTTGAGACTTATTCTTCAACAGGTCTAGATTTTAATAGAATCTAGGTTATTGAAACTAGTTCTCATCGAGTCTAGATTTTCCATCCATTGACTTGATTTTGGCTTTCTTGGGGAGTTTTCAAATTGATTGTGGGTTCAAGGGATTTTATTCCCACGGATTCATATCATTTGGTATTTAGAGCCAAATTTTCAATCAGGTCTGATTCTATCTTTTAATTCTTGCATCTTTAAATTTAATTCTAGGACTTCACTGTTCTAGAGTTGCCAAAAACTAAAAGTAAAGGAAACAAAAAGTAGGCTGTCGAAAGTTTTAGAGTTTTTAGTTTGGCTGAAATTTGCATCACCTAGGATTTCAAAATTCTAGGGTTTCTTGCATCTCTAAGTTTGTCAATTGCTTAGAGTGTCATTCCATTGTTTCTCTTATACTTCATTGTCAATTTTTGTGTGCTTGAATTCAATTGTTTGATTTTCACAATTGAATATTGTTGTTTGTGATTGAATTAGAGAAAAGAAAAGAAAATTCGAAAAAAAAAAAAAAAAAAAAAAAAAGGTAGCATATTCAAAGGTTGCTACATAGTTACAACAAAGATAGAAATACATTTATTGATTGAGTTTTGTCATCACAAGGGCTGAATACATCTTTCTAGCTGGTATCTTGTTTCATAATTACTCTTTCCCTCGTATAAATTCATTGAGTCTCATGTTATTTTATTCTTTCCATGTTTCTTGTTCTTGTTTCTTGGATCTATATTACTGGTTGGAATAATACAAGGTTGTGTTGTCTTGATTTTTGTTCAACTAGTTCTAAAAGAACTTGAGCGAGAAAACTATTGAGGTAAAAGGCAAGAGAGTGTGAGACTATTATAAAAAAAAAGTCAATTAAGAGTAAAATACGAGTGGAATGCTATTATTTTAGTGTAAACACGTAAGGGGGTGTGTGAGATTTTCCACTAATATTTTTTTTGTGCAGTACATTACGATGTCTCATATAAGTGACTCATCACCAAAGGGGATGACAGATAATTCATCTTTTGTGTTGCAATCCATGCAGCAACAGTTTGAGCAGTTGAACTTAGTGTTGGGTGAAGTGAAAGATAGGATAGATCATCAAGATGCGATAATTAGAAATCGACAGGGCAAGAGAGATAGGAGTCGAAGGGAGTCTAGTGTTGAAAATGGGTATGAGAAAGAAGAGTATGGTGATTCTCTTGTTCCACGCGTGCACTCAATACACAAATTAGATGGATGATGCAGAGCAACAGAGAGAGAACATTTTTCATATTAGTTGCCATGTCAACAATAAGGTATGTAGTATGATCAATGATGGGGGGAGTTGTACTAATGTGGCTAGCACTACTCTGGTTGAAAATTTGAATTTACCAACCTTAAAACACTCTAGACCATAGAAATTGCAGTGATTGAATGATTGTGAGGAGGTTAGAGTGGACAAACAAGTGTTAGTTACTTTTTCTATTAGGTAGTATCAGGATGAGGTCTTTTGTGATGTTATGCTTATGCATGCTGGCTATATTTTGTTGGGGAGGCCGTGGCAGTATGATAGGAGGGTAACACATGATGGGTTCAAGAACATGTACAGTTTTGAAAAGGAGGGCAAAACAATCAAGCTTGCTCCTTTAACTCCAATTAGGTCTATGAGGACCAACTGAAATTAAAAAGTAAGGTTGCTCAAAAAATAAAGAGTGAAAATGAGAGTGATTAAAAGAGAAAGAGTGAAAATGAGAGTGATAAAAAAAAAAGAGTGAAAAAGTGATTGAGCATAAAAGAAAGAGTGAGAGTGAAAATGAGCATAAAAGAAAGAGTAAAAAAGAAAGTAGAGAAGTGGCTAAGAGTAAAGAAAAAAGAGTAGAGCCATGAGAGAAAAAAAAAAAAGTCTGCAGAGAGAAAATGAAAGGCAAAAGTGAGTTTCTATACAAGAGAGAGTGAGGTTAAGAGAGTTTTCTTCGCAGATCGCCCTATGATTTTTCTTGTCTATAAGGAGTCTTATCTTACTCTTGATGAAACTAACCAGTCTCTTCCTAGTTTAGCTGTTTCTTTGTTGCAGGAGTTTGAGGATGTATTCCCAGAAGAGATGTCAATGAGTTGCCATCCATTAGAGGCATTGAGTACCAGATTGATTTTATCCCCGAGGCTGCTATTCCAAACCAACCAGCCTATAGGAGTAATCCAGAGGAGACGAATGAGCTTTAGAGGCAAGTTGAGAATTTGATGAGAAATGGGTATGTGAGTGAGAGCATGAGCCCTTGTGCAGTACTAGTGCTACTAGTGCCAAAGAAGGATGGGACGTGGAGGATGTGGGTTGATTGTAGGGCGGTCAACAATATCACGGTAAAGTATCATTATCCCATTCCTAGATTGGATAATATGCTTGATGAATTGCATTGCTCATGTATTTTCAGTAAAATTGATCTTAAAAGTGGGTACCATCAAATTAGAATGAAAGAGGGTGATGAATGGAAAACTGTTTTTAAGACTAAGTATGAGCTTTATGAATGGTTGGTTATGCCATTTGGACTAAGTTTGTGGTTGTGTACTTTGGTGATATTTTAGTGTACAGCAAGGACTTAAATGAACATATTGAGCATTTGAAATATGAGTTTAATGTGTTAAGATGTGAAAAGTTGTATGCTAATTTCTCCATCCATTGACTTGATTTTTGCTTTCTTGGAGAGTTTTCAAATTGATTGTAGGTTCAAGGGATTTCATTCACACGGGTTCATATCACTAGTAGTGTGGCAAAACAAGTTTCTCAAAGATATAAATGTACTCTATATAATCAAAAGAAATTATAACAATAAACCAAAGAAGGATAATAATGTAATTTCAGTTGGAAACTATTAAGCCAAATATTAATAAGTTTAAATAAACTATAGATTGCAGCAAGTTTGGGAAATAAAGCATGTTTGTTGGGTATTCAAATTACTAGTTTCTTGCTTAAACACCAAAATATGATGGAATTCTTTTCTTCATCATTCAGATGATGGTTACAAAGTTTTGGGGGTTATACATATAGAGATCATGTGGTGTCTTCATCCAAGGCATTTATCGAAAGATCATTGAAATGTTTGTGGCATTGCTTTTGGAGTTGATCTACCTATGCACCTAGTTGTATGATCCTTTTTTTTGTGAACACAATGTTGTAATGTTTTGGACATATGGTAGATGTGCCTATATCTAATGAATTTGGAGTTTAAGTATGATTAATAAAAATTTAGGAGTATATAAATATAGAAAATATAAAGTATGGTGAACAAATATAAATGCAATAGTTGGATGTTATAATCAATTTAAATCACCAACTTAATAGAACCTCCATTAAACTAGCACGAGTGACCAAAAGAATTAGCATGAATGACCAATAGAACCAAACAAATAACAGTTGCTCACAGAAGGGCACAGTCGAAAAGTAAAATACAAGAGTGAGGGACAAAACCGTAACAATAGCCAACCACACAGGGGCATAAATAGAACAAAAAGTGTCAAACAAAAAGTACTATTCATTCATGTTCATATGTTATAGATGCTTTTAATATATAAGATATATAATTAGTTATTGATGTTCTATATTGCACTCCAAATTACTAAAACATACATGTTACCCCATTCAAGTATTTAAAAAAAAAGTTGCATTATGCATCATCAATTAAACTTAACTTCCATGTAACATATTACCTATTTTCCATCAATCTTAATGGCAAGAATTAGAAGATTGCAATATTTTGTTGTTTTTATATAGTTGGAATATGGTTCAATGTGTAAATTTTAATAATTCAAGGTTACAGAGTATAAAACATTTAAATAATTGGAGGGCACAAGCACAATACAAAAAGTTGTTTGTATTGGGAGAGGAATGTTTGAGACATCTTTATCTAGGGAGGAAGTACCAGTCTCACAACTAAACTAGCGTAAAAGCAAATATGGTCTGTTATTTTCCTTGTTCCTATGTTCTTCGTTTCTTGCCTAATACTGTACGTATTTTTCCCTCAAATTATTATGGATTCATCTTGTGTTTGATCTTGTGCATGTCGCAAATAAATATAGGCCATTGGTTTTCCTATTGAGGATCAACTCATCAAGCAATAGGTATATATTTCAAATAGCCTCAACAATTGCAAATTATGTGAGAGTTGTGCTAATGAACCGTAGCAGAGTTGAATAAGAATTGAGAGTGAGATATGAAAGATTGATATAAAATACAAAATAGATAGCAGCGAAAATAATAAATTGCATACCTCCTGCCATGGTGATTCAATAACGAGCAAGAGGCTAAAAGAAAACCTACTTAAGAGAAAGAAACATTTGAGTAAGAAGAGAATCTTCTGGCCTATGCCTTTTGATTACCGTACTGAATATGTACACAGGCCCTTTATTTATAGGCTAGGCTAGGGACCCTTTTAAAGAGTTAGACTTGAACTATTTCTTTCATCAAGGAATAGGATAGGGCTTATCCATTACTAGTTGTTCAAAATGAAACTCTTAACACCCAAGTTTAAATTAAATTAAACTTCTTAACAAATAAAATCTTAACAAACTTGATAGGCAAGAGGGTCACTCTAAATAGAACTCTAACATTCTCGCATTTGACCCTCATGTCACACAAGTTTCCATATAAGGTGATAGAAAAAATAAATATGGTCAAACATTGTTTATTTCAACTAGTTATAAAACACTCCCACTCAGATAAAGAATATCATATACAAATCATGGCGGTAAAGCCTTTATAAAGTCAAGTTATCCCTACCACGTACCACATGTACAATACCCTTTAAGTAAGTACTATATGAGCAAATAACTTTATGAATGAACTTTCAATAAATCATTCAGGTCCTACTTTACATTATCCCCATGAATAAAAAATAATATGTGCAAAACAACTTTATTCTTCAAAATAAAACCAAAATAAATATTGTATGCCTATAGACCAAATAAAGAAAAACTAAACATAAAATAAGTTGACAAGTCCCTTTTATCCACATGGCCCTTGAACTGCAGTACCGGTAAGCCTTTGGTCATGGGATAAATAATCATCAACTCAATACTTATGTGCTCAATAAACACCTCATTCCTCTTAATGATCTCTATAATACTGAGGTACTTGATGTTAATATGCTTACTTCTGCAACTATTTTTATTGTTCTTGTAGAATAAAACTGCAGCAATACTATCACAGAAAATCTTTAATGGCCTCTCTACTAAATCAACAATCTTAAGACCACTGAGGAAATTCCTCAACCATTATGCATGTGTAGTAGCTTTATAGGATGCTATGAACTTTGCCTCCATAGTAGACGTAGCAACAATAGTCTGCTTACAACTCCTCCAGGATATAGCACCCCCAGCTAGTAGAAAAATATATCCTAAAGTAGATTTTCTGGTGTCTACACATCCGGCAAAATTTGAGTCTGAATAACCAACCACCTTTAATCGATCGGTGTGTCTGTATGTCAATCAGTAATCCTTCGTTCCTTGTAAATACCTTATAACTTTCTTTGCAGCTTTCCAATGACCCAATCCTGGGTTACTTTAATATCAACCCAATAATCCCACTGCGAAGCCAATGTCAAGTCTAGTGCAGACCTGTGCATACATTAAGCTTCCCACTGTAGATGCATACGGTATCCCTTTCATTTACTCTTGCTCCAATGCATTTTGAGGGCATTGGATTTTACTAAATGCATCCCCTTTGATAATAGGTGCCACCAAAGCCTTACAACTCTTCATGTTGAATCTTTCCAAAACCCTTCCAATGTAGACCCTTTGGGCTTTGAGACAGTCCCAAAATTCTTTGTTCTCTGTCTCTGTGAACCTCTATGTCAATGACATAAGAGGCTTCACCTAAATCCTTCATTTCAAGGTTTTGAGAAAGAAACTACTTGGTGTTGTAAAGCAAGCCTAAATCACTGCCTGCAAGTAAAATATCATCTACATATAGGACTAAGAAAATGAATTTACTCCCACAGACCTTAAAGTATATGCACTGATCAACAAGGTTCTCAATAAATCCAAATGAGTTAATAACCTTGTGAAACTTTATATACCACTGGCGGGAGGCTTATTTAAGTCCATATATGGATTTCTTTAATTTGCAAACTCTCTTATTGTTTTCTTTAAAACCCTTAGGTTGTAACATATATACCTCCTCTTCAAGATTCTCATTTAAGAATGTCGTTTTCACATCCATCTGATATAACTCTAGATTAAAATGAGCTACTAATGCCATGACTATTCTAAATGAATCCTTTTTAGAAACTGGAGAGAAGGTTTCATGGTAGGCAATGCCTTCATTTTGAGTAAACCCATTTGGTTTTATAAACCCATTTACCGTCAATGGCTGATGCTCCATTAGGTAAGTCAACGAGATCCCAGAATTGATTTTTAGCCATGAATTCCATCTCATCATTCATGGCATCTTACCATGATGTGGAGTTATATCCACTCATGTCCTCTGACAACGAGCTTGGATCTTCCTTAGGTCCAACATCAAAGTTAGATTCTTGAAGGTAAACCTATAGTCATTAGAAATTGCTAGTCTCCTTACTCTTGAGGATCTCCTTAATACTACCTCCTCTGTAGTTTGTAAACTAGGAGTAGATTATGCTTGAACATGTTCTTCATGAGTAGATTGTTCTGGAAATCATTGTTGTTCAGAGTTATCCATTTGATCTTCTCTTAGCATAATCATACATCCTTCATATGAAAGAGTTTTAGTATGCTCTTTTGCTTCCTCAAATTGTAACTTTCGAGGATAAATACTCCCACTAGGTTCAACATCCTCAAGGAATTTGGCATTTGTGCTCTCAACAATTCTAGGACTCTTTGAAGGATAATAAAACTTGAAACCTTCGGAGTTTACCAGTTAGCCAATGAAAAAACCACTTATTGTTCTTGGGCCCAATTTCTTTATGTGAGTATTATAAATCCTCACTTCAATAGGACAACCCCATACGTGTAAATAACTCAAACTTGGTTTTCGTCCATTCCATAACTCAAAAGGTGTTTCAAAGACAGCTTTGGATGGAATTCTGTTCAAGATATACATAGCAATTTTCAAGACTTCACTCCATAAGAATAATGGTAGTTCAGAATTACTAATCATGCTTCTTACCATGTCCATAAGCGTGCGATTCCTCCTTTCAGCTACACCGTTTTGTTGCGGTGTGTCGGGAATTATGTATTGTGCAATAATGCCCTCTTTTTCGAGGAATTTTGCAAATGGACCCATCATTTGTCCATTTTCTATGTACCTATCATAATACTCACCTCCCCTATCAGATCCTACGATCTTGATTTTATTTTCCTTTTGTTTCTCTACTTCAACTTTATAGGTTTTGAAAGCACTTAATGCCTCAACCTTTTCATTTAGAAGGTAGAGATACATATACCTTGTATGGTCATCAATGAATGAGATAAAATATCTCTGACCATTTAGGCAGGGAGTAGGAAAAGGTCCATAGATATCAAGTGTATGATTTTTAAAATACTTGAACTCCTTGTGGCCCCTTTAGTGGTCTTGTTGATCTGCTTTCCTTTTATGCAGTTCACACAAGTCCTAAAGTCAGCAAAATCAAGAGTTCGTAAAACTCCATCATTCACCAACCTTTTAATTCTCTCTATGGACTAGATATGTCCCAATCTCCTATGCCACAATATAGATGAGTTATCATTTGATGCTTCGCTTAATATTAACATCAATATGCAAGGATAAATAAGTATTCTCAAAATTGGGATCTAACTCAAATTTAAATGTTTTATCAATTTTTATTCCACCAACAATGTAAACATTATTCTTAAAAATGCTGAAAGTAGAATTAACAAATCTAAACTCAAAGTCAATCTCAGTCAACCTTGAAATTGAAACCAAATTTCTAGAAAAATTAGGAATAAAAAATACATTTTTAAGGTCTAAAACGAAACCAGTTTTTAAAAATAATTTAAAGATCCCAACAACCTCCACTTGTAAACGCATCTTGTTTCCTATCTAGACATATTGTTCACTTGGTTTCGGCTTCCTTATTTTGAGAAATCCCTGCATGGTATTAATAAAATGAATTGTAGAACCAGAGTCAATCCACCATGTGTTTTGGGGAGCTTCTACAAAAAATAATTCATGACACACTAGAGATAGGAGATTACCTTTCTTTTCAAGCCATCTCTTAAACTTTTGGCAATCATTCTTCATATGCCCTTTCTTTTGCATAAGAAACAAGAATCCTTATTGCCATTTTTCTTAAATGACACCTTGTGCTTATGCAGTTGGACATCCTTGCCTTTCTTGGTCTTTCCATTAGTATGAGTGGCCACATGAACACTTTTAGGCCTCTCATTTTTTCAATCTCTCCTCTTCTTGAAAACATATGGTCAATAATTCATTAACTAACACTTCTTCCTTATGCGTGTTGTGAGAGATTTTGAAATGACTATATTCAAAAGAGAGAGAATTCATAATGAAATGTACCAAGAATGACTTAGAGATCTCCATCTTTCAGGACTTAAGTTAAGCTGTCATGTCTCTCATTTACATAATGTGCTCACGCACACCTTTATAAGTACTATCAAAAGTCTTACTTGATAGTTTCTTCATTAAGGTGCTAGCTAAAACCTTATCGGAGTGAATGAATTGTTCCTCAATAGCCTTTAGGAATGCTTTAGCCTTATCAGTTTCAGGGATAGAACCTTGAATGCTCTTGTTGATGTGAGATTTCATGAACAACCAACATAAGCGATTAGATCGCTCCCACCATTCATTTTTAGAAATCTGTGCTGGCATACTTGATTCCATGAGGGCAGGTGGTTCGTCCACACGAAGCGCCTAGTCAAGCTCTAAGCACCCCAATTTCAAAAGAATATTTTATTTCCAGTCAGAGAAATTATCACCATTTAGCATCGGTGAAGTGAGAAATGTTAAAGCTGCAATAACCAAGAAACACTTTAATGCTATGGATTTTTACTTTTTGAAAATCAACCAATGTCAATTTAACAAATAGTAAATTTTAACCAACTATAAATAGAGGTAGCATCACACAAAAAATTACTAAATATCTAAATAATAAGACTAGAATAATTCAATGTTAATGAATAAATTATCCAAACCTTTTGGGCATAGGAAAATCTATCACCAACACGAAACCATCTATCTTATTCTAATTAAACCACAAAATAATAACCTCCCTTTGGGGCCGGGTCACTAAAATAATGATTTAATCACAACACAGATGCTAATATATCTTTATGAAGTTGAAACTTTATATGTTATCATTATAAGTTAGGATGCTTTGGCTACTCCCAAAATACTATGATAATCAACCTTATATGATTATTTTTTCAATAAATAAGGATGCTTTGGCTACTCCCAAAATATTTGAAATAATCATAACCCCTAGCATCTTACCATAGGAAAAACAATATATATTGATTCACCAAAAAATTAATACAAAGAACAAACAATCAAAAAACAAGCCCAGGAATAAAATCCTTTTTAAAAAAAATAAAATATTATTTAAAAATTAATATTTTATTCCTACAAATTGGGCTGGTCAAAATTGTTCTGTGTGGATCAATACTTACTGAGCACATAGCCCATTCTGAAAGCTGGCCTTTATAGGGTGCATTTTAATTGGAATAAATTTGTTTGCAATCCCGAACTGTGTGTGTACGCGTTACGTGTCTCTTCACTTAAGTGAAATGTTTCATTTAAGTGAAGAGAGCTGCTACCTCCTCTATCTCAAAAACTAATTATTCTTCTTTAGTCCCTCTCCTCAGAACATTAGAGCTGCTACTCAGTCGTTGTCTCCTTCTCAAATCATACCCTCTATTGCCATCATCATCGTCCCTTTCCTCAGACCGAGTTTGTTGTCGCGAACATAATGCATCTAAGAGCACTGGTCACTGCAAACAGAATGCATCTAATCCACTGGAAAAGCCTCCTACAAGTCATAAGTCTCGTGTGACTTGAGTTGTAATTTTGCCAAAAAACTCAATTTTTTAAAACAACAATTCTCAATCTTCTTAGAGTTGCCATGTTTCAAGACAAAGAATTTGGCCAATTAACAAATATAAAAACCCAAAAGATGTTCATTCCTAGGTTATATTCTATGTGATAGACACAAATCCATTATAGGTACATTCTCGTAATAAATGGTTTTGGTTCTAGAGTTTGGAATCTTGGATGCAAATGGCATTCAAAGTAAAAGCAAGAGCAACTCGAGCTCTCCATAAAATCAACAGTTTTCATGCCAAAGGAGGCCAAGATGGTCGTCGGCAATTTGCTGCTTTCCGTCGTTGGGGTGGTCGTTGGCAGTGGAGTATGTGACTCCGTCGATGGTGGAGAGGCATCGATGGTGGACGAGATTGGGTCAGACGCACGGCATAGAGGGAAAAAAATTTCCTTCAATTTTCAATTTCCTGGGTTTAGTTAGATTTGGAAACATGGGCAATTTAGTCAATTCAATGATAGAAATTAGATAATTTAGTCCATTCATGCATTAGGACTACAAAGGAGTCCTAAAAGAGGACTGTACATAGCAGCTTTCTTTTAATTGAGAAAAAAAATTGTTAAGACCAAAAGGTCTAATAAGGGCAAATTTGTTAAAAGCCGAGGGCCTAATAAGGCCAAGAAAGTTTAAATGGCTGAAAGAACTAAAACTCGTTAAAAGGCCTAATAAGGCCAATAAATCCTAACTTCAAAATAGGCCCATAGCCTTAATCAGCACCTGTCTTGATAAATTTTACTATATAAATGAATAGTACTACTAAGTTTCCAGAAAAGACTTTTTTTTCTAAACAAAACTTTAAGGTTCTCAAGAAAGATTGGTGGGGTCATACTGGTCCCACTTAAAACCCAAATCTCCTAGACAAAACCTTCTTAGATTGTACGTATCCACACTCCCACAGCAAAAGGTCATAAAGTTTCTCATATCAAACCAAATGTGATCTCACAAAGAAAATACAATAATATTATATTTTCATGCTCAAATGAGAAAATACATATATCTCAAAAATCGGAATCAACAGGCATGAAGGTGGCTCCAATACCACATCAAAGATTAATATAAAATACAGAATAGACAGCAACGAAAATAATCAATTGCATTCCTCCTGCTATGGTGATTCAAGAACGAGCAAGACCTTAAAAGAAAGTCCACTTAAGAGAGAAATATTTGAGTAGGAAGAGAATCTTCTGAACTATGCCTTTTGATTACCGTACTGATGGTGTACACAGACCCTTTATTTATAGGCTAGGTTAGGGACCCTCTAACAGAGTTAGAGTTGAACTGTTCCTCCCATCAAGGAATAGGATAGAGCTTATCCATTACTAGTTGTTCAAAATGAAACTCTTAGCACTCAAATTTAAATTAAATTAAACTTCTTAACACACAAAATCTTAACAAACTTGATAGGCAAGAGGGTCACTAAATAGAACTCTAACAAGATATGATGTGGATTGATTGCTCTGTGCGTGAACAAGTGAATATATTTGAAGCATCTGATAACCAATTTAATGTAACACCTACATCCCAAAAAATAAAATTGTTGCGTGAAAATGGATCATGAAAGATTACCCTCCCCCCCCAAAAAAAAAAAAAAAATACAAAACAAAAAAGAAGAACAGAAAAAAGGAAAATTGATCTCACAACACTTAAGAAAATGTTGGGTTATGAAGCCTGGTTTTGAGTTGAGAAGAAGTCAAGCCGAGAATTTATTCGACTCTCACTTGACAAGGCGCTTGATCAAAACTCAGGCAAAGAATTCGCTCGAGATGCGCTCAACAGTTGACTCAAGCAAATGTTGGACAGATTCTTCACTTGAGCGAATAATCCTGTTTTACCGCCTTAGAGTTTCTGACGCCATGCACTATATATATGGTAGGACCCCATGTTTTGTGACCCATGGTCAAGCCACTAGCCATGTCATGACAAGGCTGGACAGCCCCACAGCAGCCCCATGGGCATGTCAACCACATGCCAACAGCCATGCAAGCCATACCAGCCATGCCCATGGCCCATGCCATGGGCCAGCCTAGCCCACCCATGGGCTCATGCATGCCATGGGTCAACTTGGCCCATGCCAACCATGTTATTTTTTATTATTAATTTTAATTTAATTATTTATTTTCCAAGGGACCTATTGGGAGTTTTCAAGTTGTAATCCTTATAAATAGGACCCTTAGACTTTGCATTTACATCTTTTGGCAAATTCCTTAATAGGTAGACTATTTTGTTCTTGAGATCACCATTCGGTGCTAAGGCACTTGGATTCTTTGGGGTGCAATACGTGAATCCCCTAACAGAGGATCACACCTTGCAATTCGTGAATAGGTGTGGTTCAATTTATCTTGTTCTTGCAACTTGGTGCAATTCGTGAATCCAAATTGTGTTTATCAATATATGAGATTTATTCAATTATTGTGCAATTCGTGAATCAAGTGTTGAATTATCTTGTTTGTTCTTTTGTTCATTTAAGTTCATAAGTATTGTTGCTTTTGTTCTTAAGTGTTCATCATAGTGTTTTTGGTGTTCATCTTATTTTTTGATCTTCCAATCCATCCAAGCCACAAAAGTCGACCAACTTAGTGTTTATCAACTTTTCATAAATTGTTTGTTTCTTCAATCTTTGCCCTAGCCGAAATACACATAGCCTCCACTCCCACATACATCATTCAGCCAACCCAAGTGTTGCCCTACTTTCCATATTAGTTCACATTTTCATAATTGCCCTTCATCTATCATATTCATAAAACTCTAGGCATACCATCCACTTACTATATACGGCCATCTTAGAGCCATCCACCATAAACCCTAGCCGTCCATCTCAAAGCTCTATAAGGAAACTCATTCCTTCTAGGAGTCTTGACTTCCTCCAATTCAAGTTCAAATTCAAATCTCAATTCAAATTCAAATCCCAATTCTAATCACTTAATTTAAGGAATTGCAAATCCTCTTAAATTCCTTAAATTACTCTTCTTACAATCACTCTAAGTCAACTATTGACTTGTTATCTTAATTCAAATTTAAATTTTCCTCTTCACTCAAAGATTCATTTCATCTTACAAACTTCCCATATCCACCCCTAACCCAACCAAATCTAGCCAATCTTCCTAAGACCAAGTCAATCCAAATCCGCCCACTTTAGCCACCAAACCTTAGCCTCACTCTTTCATCTCATTCTCAAACCCTAGCATCATCCTAAACTCAAACCCTAAGCCAACTCTTGCAAATCTCGAAATCCATCCTAACCACCTCACAAAACCCTAACTACACTACACCATACCTACCCTAATCACCATCCAAGTGGCCCAAACATCAAGGGTAACCCTTAAGCCATTCTCATTGCATCAAACACCTATAATCCTAAGCCAATCTTCCAAGACCACGCCTACCATAATCCCACCATAGTCCACGGCAACCCTAGTTGCCTCCAACCCGTAACCCTAGCCTCATCTCACCCATTCAACCCCTAGCCTCCATCATCTTGGCACCTCACTCAAGAACAAGTCTAGCCGCCCACATTGATTTGCCTTAGCCTAAACACTTAGTCTACCCAAGTGCATCATCTTCATCATTCTATCACCCAAACATCATTCATTTGTTGAAGGCCAAGGCAAGATCACTCGGTCATCATCTTCAGTAGAGGTGTAAACCGGTCGGTCCAAACCGGAGAAACCGATCGAACCGACCGATTCGGTTCGGACCGGACCGGACCGACCAAATGCATGGTCGGTTTCGGTCCAGTAAATAAGGAAATTTCGGTCTGGTCCCGGGGTGGAGATTTCTCAGACCGGACCGGACCGAGCGAATAAAAAATAAAAATAAATAAAATATTATATATATTATTTATATAATAATTATACAATTAACAATATAAAATTTTAAATATGTTATTAATACTTGTTAATATTCTAAAAATTAACAATATTTTATATATATCTTCATCTAACCTATCACTATTAACAATATAAAATTTTAAATATGTTATTAACACTTGTTAATATTCTATGAATTAACTAATATATAATATCAATTACTTAATTATATAGTAATTATATAAATTAATAATTTAATTTTCATTTACTTTATTATCATTGACCATATAAAATATTTTTTTATTGAGTTTGTTACATAATCCACATTAATAAGTCACTTAATTTAATTTAGTATTTTAAATAAATTTTTTTTATTAATTAATTTAAAAAAAATATGCCGGACCGAATGGATCGACCGGACCGAACCGATAATTATTCGGTCCATCATCGGACCGGACCGACCGGTTTACACACCTAATCTTCAGCAAGACAAGCTCGTGGACCTTAGGGTTAGGGACAAGACGGTGGTCCCTAACAATATGTGTTATGTTTATGTTCGAATGTGGTAACATAAATTCAAAAAAAATCCCAAAATAGGGCTAATTCCCTCACTTGTTTGACATTGTTTTTAAAACTAGAAACAAGGTTGTTTTTATTTTTCTGAAAGAAACGAATGGATGGAATCGTACATGGACAGAAAAGAGAGCAGGAAAAGTAAGGTTGGAACTCTCAAAATCAACGTATCCGTATATAGCATCTCTTGTCTCTGGAGTATCTTCCCAGAGGGAACAGATGGTAAAGTATGTAAAAGAGTAGAATTTATTATTAAGCTTTTTTTTTATGTAGAAAAATATTTAATCACTTTTTTTCAAAATGATTAGATTACACTTGTACTGAAATTACAAATACCTAAGATCCAGAAATGTTTCCTCGATGCCGGTCCTTACCACTATTCACTGTCTTTTTTTTTTTAATGCAAGGGCCACCGTGCTAAATCTAGGCAAATGAGTATGAGATGCAAGCTCCTTGGTAAGGTAAAGTTAAAGTTCCATATTTTGAGCTTTGGATTGATTTATATCCTTTTTCTGGTCAACGGGTCCATCGCTGCCTTTGATTATGTTATCCTGAATTTACAGGGACTTCCAAAATTCTGAAATTCCATAATGCACCTTCAAGTTTACAACTTAGATTAATTAAAAGTGTATAAAGGAGGAGGCAAAGACAGGAACAAGTTCTTCCATCTTTTCATTATACACATAATTCTAATTACAACAAAAGACATTTCCCCCGACCTATAACCACTACCACTACCACTAGAAGTGACATAATGGAATCACCTTCTTCCATCTTAATTTTTTATTTCCAGTCCTAATATAGCTTTGGCATGTCTTCCGCGCATACTGTTCTTAACTCACATATTATCATCAAGAATGGTGGACAGCAACAGTCCTTGGACAAACTCACATTTCCGAGTCTTCTCCTCTTGGTCCTCATCAGACAACATAGTCTGTTGTGAAGTTCTGTCACAATAAACTACTGTTAGATTTGAATGAAAGAATGTGATGAATTCATTACTCGGTAAAATATTGATACATAATACCTCACTCTCACTCTCACTCTAACTCTCTCTCTGTCATAAGCACGGACATGTACCAACACATCGTACAAGGAGCAATGGGGGGGAGGTGTGCCCATGTATATATGGAAGTTCAATCTAAAGATTTATTAGATCATGTGGTGAAGATAAAATAAATTCCTGCATTAATTCACTTGGTCGGTCTTGCAAAAGGGTGGAAAGTTGACTAAAGACTGACAACAGAAGCATGCTTCACAAAGAATGTGCAGAACTGATCAACAAAGAAAACTGCCAAGTCTCAAGTAATACACTCAAGTAGTAATAGCAAACAGATTACATATATAATATCACTAATAAATTTCACGAAATGTATAGAGAAGGGCAAGCTTAAACTACCGAATCTAGAACATTCAATACTCAATATTCTTATTTAAAACAATTAAATGGACATATTCATAAACCCTAGAACTTGAAACAATTACAAGTGCCTATCTGGCCCAGAGTCAAAGCCATTCCTGACAATAGTTTATATTGCTGTTGATCTATCCGAGTTTTCTCATTCATTTATTTTCAAAGACTAAGGGCCTGTTTGGGATTGCCTGTTTGGGATTGCGGTAAGAGTTTTAAAAAGTACTTAAACAGGTATAAAAGCTCTCTAATAGAAAAATTAGGTTGTTTAGGTGTTACATATCAAAGCACTTTTAATCTCAAATAAGCTAAAAAGTACGTTTGAGGAAAATCATTATTTTGATGTTTTTCCTCAAAAGTGTTTTTCCGAATATTGTAGAACATAATTTGAATTTTAAAGACTATCAATGGACGAAAATACCTATACAATTTTCAGATAATTACAACTTTCAAACTTTCAAGGATGTGATCATAATATTTAAAAATTCAAGTAATCGTCATTTCTACCTCATAAAGCACTTTTTTAATTTGTTTCCAAATAAATGTAACATGATTGAAAGTGCTTTAAACATATTGTTACCAAACAGTAAATAACTTTTTAATAGTAGAACTTATTAGTTAAGTTATAAGCTTTAAGTCCTAAAACTATAAGTTATATTTTCCACCGCAATCCCAAACATGTACTAAATAGAATATTACAAAATTAATGAAAAACCAAAGCACATACATACCGTTCCAAGAAATCCTCCTTTGAGCTTTTGTGTACAGAGCTTGTTTCCACCAAAGAACGAGACTGAACATCCACAGGTTCATCAACTACACGCGCATTATACATAAATGATAACAACAAAGGATCTGGTTCTGTATTTGAGGAAACAATGCAAGAGGATCCTCCTCCAAAAGGGATTTGTAAATTTCCTTCTCTTAACTCTTTCCTCAATTGTGAAAATGTCGAATTAGAACCACCTTTTCTGAATCTCCTCTTGCGCTGCACGTGATCTGAAGTTAAGGAACCACATGAACTCTTCATTGTGTTACTAAAAAGTTTGGCAAAGCAATCAGAGACATGAGAGAAAAGTCCTAGAGCTTAAACAGAAGAGATTCACTTAAATAAAACTATGGAAACAATGATCCACGAAAGAAACTGCTGTTTTTACTTTAAATAGGGAACTCGAACAAGAAAATGGTTTGTAAAAACAGAAGGTGCTTAAGATGGTTTGTGAACAGTGAGCAATCATGTGGACAGATTATTGAATAAAATTGGTAAAAAAAGAGAAGTTCCATCAGTCAACTCTTCTTTGGTTCCACTCTGGAAAAACTGGAATCAAAGAGATGTTAAATGTCTGACCCTTAGAGTCCCACGGCTGGGTGAATGGACGATAAAGTGATATACTGTTTTAAAAAAAAAAAAAAGAGAAGTTCCATCAGTCAACTCATCTTTGGTTCCACTCTAGAAACACTGGAATCAAAGAGATGTTAAATGTCTGACCCTTAGAGTCCCATGGCTGGGTGAATGGACAATAAAGTGATATACTGTTTTAAAGTTAAAAGCAAGGTTCTAATGAAAGTTAAGATGAAAAGGTTGAATGTAACACCCTAATGGAAAGCCCTAACCACATGGCATATACTCCAAAAAGTCTAGTCAATCATACAATTGGAGCCCCATTGAAACATTATAAAGAAAAAAAAACTTCTCCTTCCCAAGCAATACAGGATCCTATACACCTACCCTTATCTCTATAATACGGGGTATCAAAATATATCATCCTTAAATTCCCGATATCCTCGTCTGGCCAATCCGTCGTAGGTGGCACAGCTCAAGTTCCACATTTCTGGTTGAGATAGGCTCTGATACCATTTCTAATGCCCCAATGAAAACCCTAACCACAGAGCCGGACTAGTCAATACTACAATTGGAGCCCCATTGAAACCTTATAAAGAGCAAGAAATTCTTCTTCCCAAACAATGTGGGATCTCATACACCACCTACCATTATCCTTATTATATGGGACATCACATTGAATGAGTTATAAACTAATCTCCCCCCATCTTTAGAAAATTATGGTCAAGCAATGAAGGCAAAATAATCTTACGAGAAACGAGGAATCTAACTATGTCACCTAAACTGGATTCCTTGTTCGGTAGTCATCATTTAGACTAAAGAGACATAAAATCAAGCAGTTAGAAAAAAGTTGATGGAATCAGATTCTTTTTTCTATTTCTAGTTTTCGGGACTTGTTTACTCTTCTCATTTTCTTGGTAGGTGCTCTTCGTGTATACGCTCTATCTAGTCAGGCAAAAACTTATTTGATCATTAATCAAGTTTAACTTATAAAAAAAAATCAAACATTAAGAAACCAGACCTTGAAAACATGGTGAACAGGTACTAGAACAGAACCAAAACTTAAAAACGCAATCGAGAATTAAAGCATTTCAAGGGTCAACTAGCTGTAAAGGATATCTTTAGAAAACTCCCATGTTGAGTCGTAGCATGGCCAACAATATCCATTCCCACCCTCTTTGCACAAATTGGACATACCTGGAAATATGGCCAATAGCATTATGAGCAGACATGTAAATCATCCAAAAGCAATAAATCGTCAAGGTAATCATCATTTATACTATTTACGAATACAAATTTCAATAAAAAAAGGGATACTCGAAACCCCTTGCCCGTTAGTGCAGGACCAAAACCCACATTGTCAGTGAAGGAAAATTTAATTTTTTTACTTCATATTGTTAAATTCAACAAGCAAGCAAACCTTTATTAAAGGCGGCCCAAATGTACATTGTCTACTAATTCTATATCTCAGAACTTAGCGATTTTACAAGCAAATTGAAAAGAACGTTTTCGCACACCCTTCACTAAGATTTGCAAGATTTATTCACTAATTAAGTAAATTTTACACATTTATCGTCTATAGACTCTATGTGTGTGAGCGTGCGCGTGTGCGTTTAAGTAAACCTTTATTAGAGAATTATAACCAAAATAATAATAATATAAGGGTACCCCATTCTTGGCTTCCCGAGGATGCTCCTCATCGATGTGGCAACAAAGCCCGACGACATCGTAATCCTCAGCGCAAAACGGGCACAGAAACTCGGCCCTCGAGTCCTCTTCCACGTCAATTTCATCATGACCTCCTCCAAAGAACAGATCTGCACCATCATCACAAACCCAAAAGGGAAAAAAAGTTAAAACTCAACCAAAAAGTTTCCTCCACTTTCTCGGTAAACAAACAGAAATGAGGGGCAAACCCGAGCGAGACTGATAGCGCTTCGAGGAAGTGGAGAGACGAGTATGCAACGAATCGGAGTCCATTTCTCGATGTTGGATCGAATCCAAGAGAGCTGCAGAAAACTGCGGTATTAAACGCGAGAATCCGGTAGTGTTACAAGGAGAATCGAGGACTTTGAAAGTCAGTGAAAAAACTTTCTATGAAACCCTAGAAAAAGAAAAAGGAAGAAAGCGGGTAAAAGGTGCAGAGGAAGGAACGAGGAAACAGAAACTGTCTACAGAGCTTTTGGGTTTGGGGTTTCAGGGTCTTTATGACCACCGTGTTGGTTTGTGAATGCATATACCCGGGGTTTTGTGGGTGAAATTGCGGGAATGCCCCTAACGACCTCTGGAGGTAGAAAGAGAAGGGGGACCCGCCATGCCCAGATATACGGTTCTGTCTTCCTTGCGAAACCCGACTGTTAAAAGTTGCTTTGATCTATCTATTATTCAGTGATATTTATAGTTATTTATATATGAATATTATGTAATTATTTTTAAAAAAGTAATTAAATATAAAATTTATATAAAAAAAATGAATTTTTTAATAATAAACTTTATTTTTTTAAAAATAATTATATAATATTTATACATTCCACGACTGTATATAATATTACTCTTATTTAAATATTTCATAAGTTATTTAGAAAAATGCTATGTTGTTCTCTCAAATGTACAGTTTAAAATTATCTGTTAGTGATTTTTTTTTAAGCGATAACCACATTATTATTTATTATTTTATTTTTTTTTTGTGTTTTGGTGAATTTAACTCAAGTGTAAGTGTATTTTTCATATTTTTAATAGAAAGGTGATGAGTCAATTTTTTAAATTGAAGCGATAAATGATTGATTTTTTATCGAGAAAAATAATTTGTATAAGTCTCGTATGGACAAATCACATGCAACCTTTTATAAATAAAGGATCTCATTTTAAAAAAATGTTAAAAAAAATTATTCTTTACTAATGATACTCATTCTTTTACAAAGTATTTGTACAATCTTATATATTTAAAACATGTACCAATCATCTCCACCAAATCTTCATTTTCTCATAATTAAACTACTAATTCCAAACATTTGGTCATGTTTGGTAAAAGTGTTTTCTAGAGCTTTTTTAATCTTTATCCAAACTTTCTTCTATCTTAAAAAAATGTATTGCTCCAAAACTAACTTTTATTGGTAAAAGTCCCCCCTCCCACCGGGCCACTTTAATAATAGACTACAGTTCATTAGGCTTAAAAATTATTTTTGAATCCAATAATGATTAAAAACACATTTTTAGATTCAAATTGTAAATTTAAATTTGTAAATATGACTATAATTTAAAAATTATGTAATTTTTAAATTTGTTAGTCCAAATTTTATGTAAGTTGTAGTGTAATACAAGAGTCTCACATTACTTAAATGTGAGATTTGTATTGTCTAGCCAATCTGTAAAAGATTCACCTTTCTACACTATAACTTACGCAAAGTATTAAGCAAAAATTCTACTTAATACATATTAATATATTTATATAAAACAAATTTGTGTGCAGGGTGGGGAACAGGGCAGGGCCTCGCTGGGCCATACCGCCCCTTGCCCTCGCTAATGTCTTGCACAGTGAGGCGACGCGAATGGGGGCAGGGCAGTGGGGTGCAGGGGCCCGCTGTCCACCTCTAATTTTCACCAATCTCAAAGTATTGGCAATGGCAAAATTTGACCAAAAGTTCGAGTTTCGGCTAAAACCAAAATTATTGGAGAGGTTAATCCACATTGGATTATCCATCCAAAAATCAAAATAATAATATAATATTATATATTTTAATAATAATTTTTATTATTTTACAAATACACTCCATATATTAATTAATAATTTAATTTTTACTTAAAATTATTTTTTCCAACTATTTTTTCCTCAGCCTAATTATCTAATAGTAGCCAATTAGGAATATTTTCAGAATAAAATATTGTTTTAGAGATAAATAGTTACTGGCCAAATTTGAAAAAATGGATGAATTAAATCCATCTCTTGAAGATTTGATTACTTCAATGCAGGCCACTTTTGAACTACTTAACCAAAATTTAGCTAGGCACTAGCATTTGGCTAGGCTAATGCTAGTGCTCTCAACACAAAACACAAGTTGATGCTACTCTACCACTCCATGTTATCGTTTGACGTGGTCGTGCCTTATGGCGGCCATGTGACTAATTATTAAAAAAAAACTGAAATAAAATCAAACACGAAACTCTCTACTAATAACAGGTAAAGACTATTATTAAAGAAAAATTCTACTCATCATTCTTACATTATACACCACACATGATTTTTTATTTTTTTACTCTTACTAAATATGTGGTATATAAATGATTAGTAGAAGAACTTAATTAGTTTAGGAAAAATAAAACAAAAAAAAATTAAATTAAGTTAAATGTGGTGTGCAGTATTTGGAGATAATGAGTAGCAAAACTCATTATTAAAAAAAAGGCAAAGAGACGCAAACAAACCAGACCGGGAAAATCATGTTATTCATTTCCAACGGCAAACCATGGACGAACCAAGCCACCATATCAACCGGTTTTGAGCATTTGGGGCACACCATGTCTGGCACACACCATTTCCGACGACAAACTATGGATGAACCAAGCCACCATATCAACCGGTTTTGAGCATCTGGGGCACACCATTTTCGACACTCGCCATTTCAATTGACATTTCCAGAAGAAATCTAGGTGGTTTCATTTCGTGATTTGTATTAATAATCGACATAAGACACCATATCGCTTCCGTCCCTCCCTCACAAGTCACTCCCCTCCGGGCAAGAGACCTCGGACGAAGCCACCGGTTGAAGCAACCGGTTACTGGCATCCCAAGCAATTGAAAATCCAAACCCCATAAGCTACTTGTTGATGTCGTGTTTTGCAACCCAAGCAGTGCCACGACAGCCAAACTCACACCACTAGCAACTAAGAGGGAGAAGAGGCTCCGATGACGTTCGGGGTCACTCCGCTGCCAAAGTCAATGAAGAATCATCGTGTGCTGGGAAAAGCTTAGAGAACTAGAGAAAATGGTAAAAGGGTTCATAGAGCCTTCCAGTGGAAGGATGGTTGTTATTTATACCTGGTTTAGGCCCAATTGCCAAAGGAGATCGTGGTGTGTTAGATCGTACCTGAGTTAGACCTGTTATCGCCCCTATCATGACAGTGTGTCAATCTGCGGCTCAAATTGCCTAGGGAGATCGTGGCGTGTCAGGGTGTGGATGGGTCAGCCATCCTGCCATGGCAGGGTGTCAGGTCATGGTCGAGCCTTCCTTTAGTACCTCTGGCAGCATGCCATTGCGTTCTGGGTTCCCTAACACACATTGAATGTAACGTATCTCGAGCCTAGCATGCCCATGATCGGACACGCCCAGCTGCCTGCGTCCAACGATGATGGTTTGCAACGCATCTTATGACAGGACTCGATAGGTCACCGAGCCTCGAGGGGATCACAGTCATAGGGCGGAGTGCAGGCATGGTCGAGCTCAGTATTGAAACATTTCTGGATGGGCACATGGTCGTGGGCTCAGTACGCGATTTCCTAGCCTGGGCTTATGGCCTGTAGGCTTTTTGCCTAAGGGGCCGAGGCCTTCGTGGCTTGATCTCTTCGAGCCTAGGCCCTTCTCTCAGCCTTCACACTATTGTTGTCCCAAGCATAACGAAACCGAGCAATCATTCTCTCGTTCTAGTCATTTGAAGCAACCGGTTTTGTTTAATGTTTTTTATTTTAATAATGATATCTTGTTACACAAATAGATTATACAAAAATAAATTTATAAACTAACATAATTTTATGCGATTTGTTAGATCTAATTTATAATAAAAATAATTTTACAATCTAACGTATCACGTATGTTAGGGTCCTCAACAGCGACGATGGGGTGGTGTGCAGAAACCCTAGAATGGAGGATTGCGTATGAGAAAAGGGGCAAACTGTGAGTTGAATTGAAGTGTTCTGTTTGAAGTCGAAGAAGTAAACTAAAGTATGTTTGGAAGAGATTGTGGGACGGCGTCGTTTGAGTAATGCAAGAATAAAACGCAGCATACGAGAACCTGCACTTGCTGATTTATTTTATGTCAACACTGCATTTCACTTACTTGAAACGCAATGTTTAAGGGTTGTGACCCTCACCTGTTTTAGTTCTCTGTCATTCACTATTATTTTTACTACTTCATTTTCATGCATTTCAGTTTTGTAAGAGTTGTCAAAGGTATATAGGGAAGAAGGGAAGAAGGGAAAAACGTAGAGCACATAAAAAAGCCAAGAATATTCTAGACTAATTGTGAAGGTTGGGTTGCCTCGAACAGACCCATGACTATTAATTCTTCCATTCTTTCCCAGCTTAATCTTTTTTCTTGAAACTTCAATCTACATTCATTTCATTCACGTAAACAGCATCCAACATCCTCAAGCAAGGCCTAACAACGTCAAGTAACAGTAGTTTACGAATTTACTTTTATATAATTTTTTTATGGCTAAATTATTTTTCTTTAATAATTATTTTTCTTACTCTTCCCGATTCATCACCCATTATAAGAGGTCAATGCAATAGTCATACTTCAAAAAGCTTTTAAACAAGATTCTCCATTTAGTTTCTTAAAGCACGATAAAATAAATATATATATATATATATATATATATATATATCTCAAAGTTCTTCTAAAAGAATTTAAACATTCTCAAAATTTTACCATTTTTTTGTTAGGCAATTATTTGTAGGGACATCAACCCTACACGTGTATAAACCAATGTTTTAAATTTCGTACCATACTAGCCAGTATTTATTGTACCGGATACAAGAAATATATGTGTTTCGTATCGGGTAAAATACCGACTGTACCAATGCGTTTCGGTCAATACTGGCCAGTTTTTGGTGTAGAGGCCAAAATTATTTTATTTTTTTGTAATTAATGTAAAAATTCTGATTTTTTCATAATTTTCACTCAAATTCTCACGTCTGAAGACTATTTTCTTAACTCTTTTTAATCTCATTTTCTCGAGAACTGAAAATCAAATCTCTACTTCCCTTTTCGTGATGAAGATGAGTAATTATTTTTTTAAATAGTTGGATTGAGAACTTAGAAGTATTATGAGTTTTATAAATATGTGTTTTAACTTTTTAAGATTTACATTGATCTTATTTTGAAATATAATTTATACATATATAATTAATTTATTATATATAGGCTATCTCAAAACGGTACCGGTATAGAAATATTTTATTATAGTGCCTTAATCGCAACGATCATCAAAACGGTATTCAAAACATTAGTGTAAACCTGTCAGTTTAGTTACGTGAGAGGTCATGACCATCACATCTATCTATCCCAATTTGGGATTCAAAGTGTCCCGATTGGATCGCGCCAATTCAACACCAAGAATGATCTCTACTCGTGCGGTGCTATCGACCAAAAAAAAAACAAAAAATAGGATCCCTAAAGTGTATATACAAAGCATAAATCAAAGAAGAATCAAATCTATGGATCTCTTCATAGGAGATGGGGGGGGGGGTTATATTTTCCCCCATCAAAGCCATAATAATGTTATTTTCTAGGTCAAGGCCTGCTTCCAGTTCATGGGCCCTATGTACGATGATCCGAGACATTAAATACGTAGGCTAAAGGCTTTTGAGTTTGAGGTGTTGTTGGCACGTTTTGGACAATTTTTTTTAAGGGTGGAAAAGAGGAATAGAGAGCCTTGAATTCATTCTCGTGGATTTGCAGCTTTTTATGTCCAACACCAAAAATCATCTATAACCCAAAAGAAGTGACTAATGGAGTGCTGCAGATTGTGAGACCTCATGTCTGATGATCATATGAGTGATATTGAAGGCAAATGTCCCAACCTCGTAAAGAAATTTAAAATAAAATAAAATAATTATTAAAATTGTCTTACACACTTGTACTCGGATGTTGTGGTCGAAAAATTAAAAGAGAAATACTGTTTTTTTGTTTTTTAATCTTAAATTTAGTATTGTCGGTCATACCTCACTATAAAAAAAAATTACTAATTTACAGTCAGTTATTTCCTTTCAAAATTAATGATTATTTATTGTCAAAATAAATATATTTTAATCACAAATAATCATTTTTATCGCAAATAACTCGTCATAAATGTTCATTTTTTTGTAGTGTCTATTGATATAATATATTTTAAGTTATTTTATATGTCAATTATTTAAATAAATAATTATTTAAAATATGAATATAAATAATAAAATCTAAAACAAAGAGTAGAAATTAATTGGGGTGTACGAAGAAGGCCCCGAAGAACGGTAGAAGTAATATCTCGAATGGGCTTGATTTTGAAGGCCGAGCCTTAAAAAAAAAAAAAAAAAAAAAAACATCGTGTTCTGAGTCAAGAACTGGGCTTTAATGATCAAATAAAAAAAAAAAAAACAATGCTACAGTTACCGCTAATCTCTAATGTATAATCTTCCCGATGTACGTGGCAAGCCAGGTGTATTAAAAAAAATATAATAAAACCCAAGTCGTCTCCTTCCCAACATCCCCCACCTTGCTACTCATTTTCTCTTTAGAATCAGAACTCGAAAATCCCCAACCCCGACGACGAACGCCCATGCCTTCATTTCCCCCGACAAATCCGTCATACGTCCACCGGCATCCAATCCTTGCACTTTTCCCTTCCAAAACCATGTTCAGACTCAATTCCTAGAAATTAGGCATACTCAACTTTACTCAACTTATGGATTGAATGCTAGTTCCCAGAATTAATATCAAGAGAAATCTATGCATTGGTAGGAAATTATTTTCTCACGATTCTTTCACCCATAAATATGCTTCGTGTTATATTGAAATTTCTAATTATATGACATATATTTTCAATTTCTAACTATTATCCAATTTATGCAGAGCTGCTAACAAGATCACAACCAGATTTTGGAATTTTGGAAGAGCAACCGCTTCACTTAAATTCACAACCAATATTACAAAGATTTCAAATAAAATGTTAGTTAGAAGCGTGGGTTTCTCAAACTGGGATGGAGGTTATTTGAGGGAGGCGACGAAATGGGTTCTGAAACTGGAGGCTTGAAGACAAAAATGGAGGCTTGGCTTGAAGATGAAATGAGAAATGGATTCTCTTTGGTGGGTAGAATGGGTTTCTCTAAAGGCTTGAAGAAGAAACAAAAGTTTGCCTTGAAATGTTATGCGAAGACGAAGACAAAATTTGAAATAGGTTCTTTTAGCTTGAAGACGAAGCTGACAAAGACGAAATTTGGACTGGGTTTCGGTTGGCTTGAAGACGAAGGAGGTTCTAATTTTTATATTTGAAATGGGTTCTTTTGACAAAAAAAAAACTGAAGCTGACGAGCATGTTTTTTAAAATGGGTTCCAGTTGGCTCGAAGATGAAGCTTGAAGATAAATGAGGTTATAATTTTTTAATTTGAGATGGGTTCTTTTGGCTTGAAGACGAAGGTGACGAAGATAAAAGTTGAAATATATTTCGGTTGGCTTGCAGACCAAACTTGAAGATGAAGATCGTTCTAATTTATTTAGACAAAAGAAGTTTTATTTTTTTAATTTTTAAAGACATATAACGTGATATGCCATGTATAGCGAGAAGGAAGAGCGGGACATTCTGAGCAGTGGAGGTAGCATTTCTTAAAGAAAAATACACTCTCCTCGATTGAGCTTGGATATGGTTGATCTGGCCACGCCAACCGAATCGCCCATGCGCACAGTTTTCTTGTACCAATAATAACAAAGGGCGCCTCCACATCAGCACCAATATCCAATGATGGTTTTTTAGACCTAAAATAAAGCTAGAATGTGTTCGAAGACACCAAATAGAGTAATAATTATTTGATCCAAAAATGTTACACGTCATTAATGTTCCTTCCTGGAAATCAGGCAGCAGGTGTCGCGCGCCACCTCATGTTATGCCATGTGCAGTTGGTGTCCTATAATTCAAAGTACGTACTTGGTAGTGCTTTTCAGACAAGAAATGCCGGTTCACCTTTTACGATGCCGACTCAAATTAGGTTGTATCCCTATGTGTATATAATAATGAGAATAAATTTCTTCCCATAAATTATTATTTAATATTTTATATTTCACATTTTATAAAAATTATTCAGAAAATACTCTCAAAATTTATAAAAAAAATAATTATAAGAATAGGATATAAAAATAAATAGTAATTGATGCATAACATTTTTTATAAAAAATTACTTTTTTTTAGTAAGATATATTTTTTTATAAAAGATTTACTCGAGACTTATATATTATAGACTTGTATCTTTACGTGATCTATCAAATCTGTTTTACAATAAAAATAATTTTACAATCTGACAAATCATATCAAAATATATCAGTTAATAAGATTACTTTTATATAATAATTAACTTTGTGGCTATAATATTTCTCAACATTATTCAAATATAATATATACCACACAAAAAATAATGCTTGGAACGAGGCTTGTTCGTTCCCTGCCCCAGCTAGCAGGTCATGCATGCTAAATTATAAGTAGATCCAAGGAAATCCTCTCAAGTTGCGTACTGATGATTGAAATATCCACATGGGGAGGTCCATGCATGCTTGATGCTTGCTTGCTGCATAATCACACTACGTAACGCATGCAGAATAAATTAAGAATATATATATATATATATTTATATATATAGGCAACTTTGACAAACTACGTACGTGCTTGTTAATGATGTGTTACATGATTAATTATAAACGTTATGCTCGATAACCATCGATCGAGAGATCAAGAAAGATATCTGTATTTTAATTTATAAACAATAAATCATGCTTGCATGCATGCAAAGCAGTACTGTCAGGTGATATGATTAATCATGCAGCTAGACATACAATTAGGGTTAATTTGAAGAATGACCTTAATTAATTAATTAGAGAAAAATTAAGCTAGTGCTTGATGTGCCTAATTAAGCTGTCATGCATTCGAATATATATTAAGATCATAAGGCATGCATTCCCATCACATGATCATATATCATGTAATATAAACAAATTAACTCGAATATATATTAAGATCATAAGGCATGCATTCCCATCACATGATATCTCATGTAATATAAACAAATTAACAAAGAGCCAGCCATGATCGTTATTGTGTAGATCATGACAATGCCATGTGGGAAAATAAATTCTCGGCTATATATCTATCCCATTTGCAATGGACATGGCACATGCGAAGATCAGCTGCCTCCTTGATCCCATGCATAGTAGTACTTCACATGCATGGTTCCATGCTAGCTAGCTGTTGTTAAATCCTAAGGTATAATAAAGTTTTTCATTTTCTGGTCGATTTGCTTACATTCCTGGCATGCACGTAGTTCATGTACTCTTTCCGTGAATGTATTAAGGACAAACAAAACTGGCTGGACCAGGCCATATATGCACTAATTAAATGCATGCAAGGCTAGCTAGCTAGCTGGCAATAATAGGGTACGTACTGATTTTTGAGATTGGTGGATCTAAGGGTCCAACTAGTACTAGTACCATATATATATATATATATATAAATATATAATATATATTTATTTAGGTATCCCATTGCTATCTTTGACAGGTAGTTCCCACACTTTGACAAATGAGTACAAATTTCGATCGTGCATGAACAAGCGTTCCCAACTCTGAAGGGAGCACCACCTTTTTATGCCACGTGCTCGATGATCCCAGGCCACCTGGCCTCTCTTATGATCTGAGGTTTGCTTAGCAGCTAATTGTATATATAATTCCAACCTAATAATTAATGAATATATAACATATAATAGCAAAAGGTCTTGATGATGGGAAAGCAACGTACGTACGTACCTATATTCTACCAATATATTAATATGACCTTTCACAATCAACATCCAATATTTACTATAAAAAAATTACTTACTTGTAAATAGTTATTTTTAATAAAATAATTATTTTTAATTTAAATAAATTTATTTTCATCGTAAATAATCATTTTCATCACAAATATCTATTTTATGATATTGATATTGGCTTGTGCACAAAACACTCATTCTATTGCTAGCTTATATATGTACCGCTCTATATATATAAATAGAGTTTTGTCGTATATTAATCACTATTTATCCTAACACTTCATATTTAACAGTTTTTTTATATATATATATAATATATAAAGTGTGGGATAATAAATAGTGACTGACAAGAATAATTATTTATATAAATAAAATAAAATGAAAACCCCTCACTCATATTATTATAGCCTTATATATAGCTAGCTAGCCTCCAGTGTTCATTTTGGACTTTTGGTGGGGATATATGAGGAAACGCACGTACGCTTACAAAAGTGGGCCCATTTATTTTGCACCGATGAAGTGTGATGGGAGTGGGGCCCAGCCCAACTCAACTTCCGCGTTGGCCCACCCGACTAACACATCGACCTTTACTCAGTACAGGTCGGATGGAACCCACCCCCCAGCAACAAGGACATCGCCACGTGTCCGGCCGACCCGCCCGGCGTTTTTGAGGTTCAATAGAAAAGCAATTAAAGAGGTGGAGTGAGTGATGGGTCGATTGTGGTTATACTTTTAAAGCATGCAAAATCCAAAATGATTAGTATTAAAAATGTAAAGTGGGATCGGGAAAATATGGAACGTCAGTGTATCGGTAAGAATGAAACTCAATAGCTGAGGGATTATTTATGTTATGGCCTCAAAAGGTGATATGTCAAAATGAATATAATTCATGAAATGTGATAAAATATTTGGGAAATCGTTCCTTCCACTTATTCATTCAACTGAGCAGTTCGATCGGTTCAAAATGGACCAACCGCTTTGATTTTATTAGACCAATTAACTTCTCCTTTTTTTTTCTTTTTTTTTTTTTTATTTTATATAGAATTTAAATTCAGCGACCAAACTGTACTGGGTTTTTTTTTTTAAGAACAGTAAATATATATGTCCTGGCTAATAATGGAAGCGAAGCAGGTTTTGATTGTTACTTAGGATCATCGATCAGTACGAGGTACGGTTTTTGCAGTGGCTTTCGATCGATGCTCAGCGGTAATACGATGGTGTCGTGCAAACTGCTTGCTTTTTTAAGAGAAAAAAAAACCACAAACATCTTCTTCTGGTGCTGGTACGGTGACAATTATATATAAGGTAACGATATTTGTATATATATGGACATTATAAAGTGACTTTCCATCGGTAATTTAATGTCATTTAAAAAACTGAAAAAAAATAAGAAGTATATATATAAACATCATTTTTTTTAATTTCGTCAAAAGGACGATAAATATATATATATATATATAAAATAAAGGTAAAAAAAAAATTGTTTGTTTTTTATTGGTAAAAAGTAGTTGAAGAATTTGGGAGAGTTTAAAGTATTAAACGTCACTTCAAAAATAAGTATGTTTTAATAATCCGTGATGTTAAAGGATGGGACTCGTGATTGGAGTGACAAAACTCAAGAGGGCCCGGCCATGAAAATATATATATATAAAAGAAATTAAAGAAAGGTGAAGAAGGGAGGGAAAAAGTTGCATGCATGCATATTGGGACTGATTTTGATTTAATTTTCTCCGACTTTCGTGCGACTCCGAGTGGAAGAGTGTAAAATCACCTCATTATCTTAGTTGAAGCTGGAAGGAAGGAACCCACCATCACCGTTCACGCAAACAAACAAAACAAAGTTAAGCTTCTGTTTAATATTTAAATATTTAACTTTCAAATTATTAAATTCATTTTAATTTAAAATTTTTTTACACGTAGATGCATGATTTTTTTTAATTCAATACATTTTTATATACAGAATTTATAATTTTTTTTAAATTTTTATAAATATATATATAAACTCATCTTAAATAAATTTTATAAAATTTATTTTATTATTTTGATTTATTATTATTTATAAAAAATTCATTTTAATTCAATATCTAGACGCTGCTAAATTAAAACAGTTTAATATTGGCGTTAAATGATGCAGCCAGCAGTCAGTGAGTCACACGCATAAACACACGCATATTATTCGATTTCCCTTAAAAGCATCTCAAACCCCCATAAAAAGCTCCAATAACAATTATCATTTGAAAAAACCAAACCCTTAAATCAACAACTTTAAAATTAAAAAGATTTGAATCTGTTGGGAGAACCCCCAAAGCGAAAGCTACCAATAAGCAGCTTAGACGTTTCTGGGTTTTTTCTTGGACCCTGCACCTCAACAGACGCGCTCCATGATCTCTTAGCTATCTATCTATCTATCTATCAGCTCTGAGTAGCTCTGCGTGAGAGATAGGTCAGGAGGGCCTCAAAACAGGAAAGAGACATCTTGTTCATGTTATAGGGAATATACGGTGGCAGCTGTGTGCTGTGCTAGCTACTTTAGCATGGTCTCTGCTTTTCTTGCAGTACTCAAGAAAAAGAAAGCGAGCTAGTATTTATTTATTTATTTATTTATTTATTCAGGTATTATTTTATTTTACTTTAACTTTCATTGTTTTTAGAAAATTAATAAATAAAAAAAGCAGTGTCTGATTTCTTGTTTAAGAAATTGGAACCAGCAGTTGTAGTACCGTTGGTTGATACCTTGTTTCTTCTTTAATTTGTTTTTTGTTGATGTCAGGAGCCATGTTTGTGCTCTTTGTTCCCATGTAAAGGAAGGTAGGTGAGGCAAATTTCAAGATTCAAAGAATTATGGGATTATTCCTTCCATTCTTGAAATTTTGAAAACGTGGTATATACTATATATACCTTCTCAAACACCTTTATTTTCATCAGTTTGATCAATGCAACACCTACAAAAATACAAAAATACAAAAACAAAAAGAAAAGAAAAGAAAAGAAAAGACATGCATACAATTTCAATGGCTCGAAATTACAACTTACATTTCCATATATATATATATATATATATATATATGTATAGGTTTCTTCCAAAACTAAACCTTCTAGTACTCAATCTATTGAATTTCTATATGTTTTGTCAACATGTGAGGGGGGAAAATTAATAGAATTAACCAGCTTGTTAGATTTTCAGTGAGAATAGTTTTAAGATATTAAATGAAAACGAGTTGACAGTAAACTAACATCGTTAATTCTATTGAACAAAACATGTGACTCTCATATATATATATATATATATATATATATTTATATCTATATATATCTACACTATAATCACATCCTACGCATATACATGACAGCAAAAAAAATCCAAACAGAATAAAAATCATATTTGCATATTCAAATCTAATCAAGTGGATCAGTACTTCACAGAAAATAACCCCAACAAAATCAAACAAATCCACACGGATATACATGACACAAAAAAAAAAAAACTCAATCACAGTGAATAAAATCTTCCGATTTTCATAACTTCAGTAGGAAAATCCTCCGAATTGCTCGCAAGTGTTAGGCGTTGTCATCATCTTGGTCTTTACCAGGTTGAGACTGAAACGGATTCTCAATTGATTGTAAATTGGATTACTAAGTGGAAATGTAACAATTGGTATTTAGAGGATTTTTGGGAGGAATTAATTGGATATCTTAATTGCATGGAATATCTTATTCGTCACATATTTCATGAAGGTAATATAGTGGCTGACTTCCTTGCTAAGTGGGGTGCTAGAGGTTTAAATATGGATTTGGTTAGCGATGATTCTCTGCCTAGTCAGTTAAAAGGTTTTCTCCGTTTGGACAAGATAGGTCTCTCTCGCCTGCGTATATCGTAGATTTGGCCTTAGTAAGTTTGTCTTTGATTTTTTTTATTTCATAACATTATTTCTATATGCGATCTTTGTTGCAGGTCTAATTTATTTATTCATGGTTGTTTTTGGTTTGTTTAGGCTTGTATTTACATAACAATAGTGATTTTATTAGGGATGGTTAATCGGTTTTTTTATTCTTGGATTTTTTTATTATTTGCTTCATTGTATATCCTAGGAATCTCATTGTAACAATGTTTTTCCTCCACCATAAGTGAGGGTTATCAATAAAATTGAGATATTATCCTCTTCTTAAATATTATATTCTAAAAAACCACGCACAATAATTTAATTGACCAATTTTGAAGATTTCCTTTAACCAATTTATAGAGTAACACTTTTGTCCAACTCTAAAGGCATGTTTGGATATTTGGAGTATCTTTGAAATTATGAATAGCAATGAAATGGTTGAAGTAAAATTGTTTTCTTAGATTTTTGAAAATGATAGAGAAAAATTTGAATACAAGTATTTTAAAATTAAAAATTAAAAATTTTTATTTGTTTCAAAATTTGTATTATTTTTGTATTTTGTTTTGATGTTTGTCAAAAATAGCATTGGTTGTTGTGTTCAAATAATGATTAGATAATGAGTAAATAAAAATATTAAAAATTTGAAATTGAAAAATATTTTGTATTTAAATGATGTTTGAGAATGAAATTTTGATGATTATGAGAATTCTCATATATGCTATCGAAACATTTTCCAAACCCAGTCACCTAATGTCATTTGGACAATACTATTGTGCCTTCTAGCTTTTATCGTTGGGTATGCTCTCTAATGCAATCAGCATCTTTATTTGTTTTCAAACATTTTTAGCCTTTTTCTAGCATTTAGAAAATAAATAAAATACACAAATCACTAGTGGTAATTTTTTAAAACATTTTAGAAAATAAGATTAAAAGAAATAAAATACACTAGTGATCAAATCTAGAAGGTAAATCTAAGGGGCATACTAGCATTTTCCATAACATTTAGAAACTCTAATATACTGTTAATTAATGGGGTCAAGATATTTAAGTTTTGTTGGCATTTAAGGACTTTTAAGTGCAAATGAATTGGCTTTAAACCATTGATGGCTTATCCAATAATTTTATACCAACAACAAAAAATACTGTAAAACACATATTGAATGTATCTCTCGATCTCTTTTATAAACGCCGAGGGGATGTTTTTCTAATCATTGTCGACATTCAATAAGGAAGAGGCCGGTAATTTTAGGCCCGGCCATTTGGATACAATAACCGTTTATTTTATTTTATTTCATTATTATAATTTTTTTAAATTTTTATATAAAATATAATAAATAATTTAATTTTTTAAAATTTTAAAATAATAATATTTTATTTAATTTATTTTAATTTACTATTCAAATCGTGATAATTGTGTGAGAAAAATAAATCTAATTTTAATTCGTTAAATAAGAAAATAATAATAATAATAATAATAATAGTAGATGGGTTGGAGGAAGGATATAAAACCTTGGGGAAGGCCAGGGGACCTTATCTCTTAAGGTGCGGCTGAAAAGGACACGCGTCGGTGGGGGGTTGGGGGGGTTAAGACTTAAGAGGAATGGCAGGCTAGATTAAAAGCGCATCAAACAGTACTCAGAGTAGAGAAGCACTCGACAGAGGTAAACCTGATGAACGGTTGGCATCACCTGCTTTAAAAGGAGAGCTTGACTACGATCGTGGACGCCCTCCCCACTTCTCTTCACGAGTCAGAATTATTTTTTACGGTTGATTAAAATAATTTATTTTATATTAAAAAAATTAACGTAACTAATCACATTAATAAAATATATAAAATTATTATTAATTATATTAATAAAATATGCACGGAAATTTAAGAACAATCAAGAAAATTTTTCTATAATAAGAGAGTTGAAAGTCGTAATTATAATTAGGTTGAGTTAAATCTTAAAAAATGCAAATGCGCCACGACTAGGGTTCTTAATATAAGATCAGAAGGGTCATTTTTAGGTCAATTCATGCAAGCGACATCAAATGCTTTAAGCATACTTTAATGGGGTATTTCATGCAAATGATAGAACACTATGCATTTATTTATATATCTAAGAATGGGATGTACATCATTTTACTTGTTTATCAGGTTGCCCACTTAGTCATGAGTTTGATACTAACGTGGATAATGACAAACAAGAGCACACAAATAAATAATTAAAGGAGAGATCAAGAGGGAATTTTAGTTTATAATTTTAATCAAATCATTTTTCAAATTATATAAAATAAATAATAATATGAATTTAAAAAGCAACCATGACCTAGATTTAACAATTAATATTTCAATATCAAATGTTATCCAATTTAATGCACAAAGATGACATTCTACTTTATTTAATGTCAATAAATTCCAAAGTCTTATTTTTCTCTTTTAGAATAATTTGTTTTAAGACTATATTTTAGTTTGTCAATGATTCTCTCTGCCTATATATAATTTTGATTTTGAGTACCATCACGTATTGTTTATATGAAATAATTTGATTTGAAAGATAAATTTTAAAATTTAAATCTTATAAATCAAATCTTTTCATTTAAATGATGTGAATTATATACTTTACACACTGACTTGAAAATAAAATAACTCTTTAATTTTATAAGAAAAACTAAATAATTAATGAATAATGTTGCATTAACACATTAAAATGAAAAATAAAAATTCTTCACTAATTCGATAGTGGTGTTTACTTTTTAAAACAATAATGTTGAATTCCAAATATTCATGAAATGAAAGGGACCAAAATCAAATGGGCTTAATAGTCAAACACTAGACATATTTTCTCTCGAGCTGTTTGATGAAAAGAGAAAACATTATAAGAGCTCAATAATATACGAGAACTACTTAAAACTACTTCAACCCACCCTTCCTTGTCGGGGCTTCCATTTCATTTTAAAAAGTCAGCCATATTAAAGCTGAAATTCTCACACTAATTTGACATTTAAAAAAAATAATAAAAATAAATATAATCCCCAGCTGTTTTTTAGTTATTAAGTACGGATTTAACTAATTAGTAGGATAATTTAAATTTAAAAATGATATTTACAATAATAAAATATACAAATGTCGTGTACTCTTTTTTAAAAAATAAATAAATAAAAAATTCTATTTTTTAAAAGATAAACGTAATATTTACATAATTCATCACTATATCTAATACGAATAATATTATTTATTATTTTAATTTTTATAATTCTCTCAATAAGATATGATATTAATTATAAAATATAAAAAAATACATAATAAATAAATTTTTTTCATTAATATTACTCGAGGATTTATACCAGTACAAACGGGGGGTAAAAAAGGGACTCAGAATGATGCAGTAAAAAAAGTGAAACAGCGGGGCAGTAACTTTTTTTGAGGTTTAGGTTGACTGCTGTTACTTAAGAGTACATTTAGGATGCTGTTGGGTTAGTTAATCCTATGTATGAGCTGGATCCACTCTTCCAGGACTGACCCACACCCTTTTTAATATTATATTCTTAATAAAGTACCCAATTAAATAAAATAAAAATAAACCTAAACACAGAGAGAGAGAGAAATTATTCAGCTTGGATTGGAGGTTGAAGCAGAGAAGAGCAGAGCCTTGGTTTTCCACTTTCAATTATCTCGCTGGGGAGAAGATAATATATTATTTAGTGAGAAGCTCAAATTCTCTTCCTCTTTTGCTCGGGTTCTTTGATAACTCTACGGGGTTCGTGGAATTTCGAACTGGGTATCAAGCTTTTGATGCCAAGTTCCAGTATGCGATTCGGGTTCTTTCTTTCTGCGTGAATCTCTTTCTGTCTCTTTTCTTTTTTGTGTTCTCGGATTTGGGTCTCTTCTTTTGTTGGTTTTGGAGATATGAATCCGAGTAACGGGAAGGGATCGATGCCAACGGCTAGTTCAAGCGCAGCTTGGAAAGCCGGTGACGTGGTTCCAGACCAGTTCCCGGCGGGGCTACGTGTGTTGGTCGTAGATGATGACCCCACATGCCTTGTGATCTTGGAGAAGATGCTCAGGGCTTGTCGTTATGAAGGTATTCTTCTTTAATTTCTCTCTGTTGATCATAATTCTTGTTCTCTGACTCGCTGTTTGCTTTTGTTTCTCGGGCTCTCTCCGTTTGTTTTGATGAAGAAGATTTTTTTGGCTAATTTTAATCCAGATATTGTAAGGATTCTGTTTGGGATAGAATGTAAATATGGAGATTGAGAGAGTCCCCTAACAGATATATGTTTGCGTGAGTGTATTTTCTTTCTTCTTTCAATCGTTCTGTTATAAAAGTTCTTTGTGCGTGTGCGGGGCGTGTGTATGGAAGAGGGTAGTTCTGGAGGAAAAAGCAATGAAATGGGTTCTTTATTTCTGGCTATAGTTCTACATCTTTAAAATTTTCAACTTCAAATTGATTGCTATAGTTGACTTGGTTAGAGATTCTGATTTGGCTGAACAATAGTTTATATTGTACAAATTTCTCGTGCTTTTGAGTGTTTGTCTTATCTCTGAGATCAGGTCAGCTTTCAATTTGTGCATTCAGAGCCATAATTTTTTTTCTATGTACCTACAGGTTTTCAATTGTTCAAAGTGTTTAATGATTGATTAAATTTGTTTTTGAAATTTCAGTTACCAAATGCAATAGAGCGGAGATCGCATTGTCGCTGCTTCGAGAGAACAAAAACGGGTTTGATATTGTTATAAGCGATGTTCACATGCCTGACATGGATGGATTCAAACTCCTGGAGGACATTGGGCTGGAGATGGACCTGCCTGTAATCAGTACGTACTCTAATCAGTGTGAATAGGTTTAGCAACCATGAATCCACAGTCTATCTCAAGCTAGGGCCTGATATCTTATTTATGTAATTGAACAGTGATGTCAGCAGACGATGGGAAAAATGTCGTCATGAAGGGCGTGACTCATGGTGCTTGTGATTACCTAATCAAGCCAGTGCGGATCGAAGCATTGAAGAACATATGGCAGCATGTGGTTCGGAAGAGAAAGAATGAGTGGAGGGAATTGGAGCAGTCAGGTAGTGTAGAAGAGGGAGATCGGCAGCAAAAGCCGTGTGATGATCTGGATTATTCATCCTCAGCCAATGAAGGGAATTGGAAAAGCTCGAAGAAGAGGAAGGATGAGGAGGAAGAAACAGAGGAGAGGGATGATTCATCCACATTAAAGAAGCCCCGGGTGGTTTGGTCGGTTGAACTCCATCAACAGTTTGTGGCTGCTGTTAATCAACTAGGCATTGACAGTGAGTATTCTCTACCCACATCTAACAACTCACTACTTTATTCTTTGTTGCCCGTCCTCTCAAATAGCAGAGTACCCATAATTTCCTATCTATTTTCTCAAGCGTATGCTTCTATGGGAATGTTGTTACAGTGGCTCAATGAATTGGATTGTATATACCCTTCTATTACGTTCCATTGCAAGTTTGATTCATTTGCAATTTCTCTTTATTTACATGTTAGTGATTGTTATTAAACATGTCTGTTCATTTCTTATTTCAAGTACCGATTTTTTTGCCTTACGTTATTATGTGTAATATGCGAGTACAGAGGCGGTCCCTAAGAAAATTCTGGAGTTGATGAACGTTCCTGGGCTCACTAGAGAAAATGTTGCCAGCCACCTTCAGGTACGCTACAATTGCCCTTAAATGGTAATATTTCAACAATCATATAAAGTTTGTGCGTCATGTATGTATGTATTTTTCTTTTATGGGTGATTGAAAATTTCAAGTAATTTAAGTCTCAACAAACATGGGAGTTAGTTTGTTAGCGATAAGTATATTTTTTCCTCTCTTTTATGACTTATGTATGCCATGTTATGGCTATTTTCCAATCCCTTCCATTCTCTGATAAAAACTGACTGTTCAACCTTTTGGTACAGAAATATCGCCTGTATCTTAGAAGGCTTAGTGGTGTTTCACAGCACCACAGTAGTTTGAATAATTCTTTCATGAGTCCAGAAGCAAGTTTTGGACCGATGTCTTCGCTCAATGGGCTTGACCTTCAAACACTGGCTGTTACTGGCCAACTCCCAGCACAAAGTCTTGCTAATCTTCAAGCAGCAGGACTTGGTAGGTCTACTGCAAAATCTGGCATTCCCATGCCGCTGGTTGATCAAAGGAATCTATTTAGTTTTGAAAACCCCAAGTCAAGATTTGTAGAGGGGCAACAGCAACATCTGAGCAGCAGCAAACCAATGAATTTACTTCATGGAATTCCAACAACTATGGAACCGAAGCAGCTTGCCAGTTTGCATCAATCTGCACAATCACTAGGGAACATGAATGTGCAAGTCAATTCTCATGGAGCACAGAGTAGCTCTTTGCTGATGCAGATGGCTAAAACACAATCGAGAGGGCATATACTAAATGAATCTGCTGGCAGTCATCTTCCTTCGCTTCCATCATCCATAGGGCAGCCCATTATGTCAAACGGTATTGCAGGTGGGGTTATTGGAAGAAATGAGATTGGTGATAATGGCAGAGGGACAGGGTATAATAATCAAGTTGCCCAAACTTCTTCAATGTTAAGTTTTCCTATGAACCACACCACAGAATTAGTCGGCAACAGTTTCCCTATAGGAAGTACTCCTGGGATATCCAATGTCACATCCAAAGGAGCATTTCACGAAGAGGTTAGCTCAGAAATAAAAAGTTCAGCAGGATTTGTGTCCAGTTATGACATTTTCAATGACCTGCACCCGGAAAAATCACAAGAATGGGAATTACAGAATGTTGGCTTGCACTTCAATGCCTCTCAAAATGCAAACCCTGTACAGGGCAACCTTGATGTGTCACCATCAGTTTTAGTTCATCAAGGATATTCTTCTAGACAAGGTAGTGGACAGAACAGGAATATATCGGCCTTGGGCAGGACAATGTTCTCAGGGGTGGAAGCTACTGGTCAAGGGAATGCACAAATTATGGATCAGCAGCTTAGTAATCTTATTGTTGACAATCCTGTCCGGGTCAAGTATGAACGATTTTCTGATACAAGTAGTCAGAATGCCCTCTTTGCAGATCATTTTGGTCAGGAAGATCTCATGAGTGCACTCCTCAAACAGGTTTGTTATTTAGATATTTACGTTAGGCTTTATCTAAGCAATGTTTTCAATTGATAACAATCCTCTGTTTTCCAGCAGCAAGGAAATACTGGACCAGCCGAACCTGACTTCGACTTTGATGGATACTCCATCGACAATATTCCAGTATAGAAAATGCTGCCAGCTCCAGTTCATTCCATGATTGCTGTTTATGTTGTACATACTTGCTACTACAGATGGAATTTAACATGCAATCACACAATGGAGATTCTATTCTCTACCTGGAAAGAGAGAGCTGCATTATTTCAGTTATTCGCATATTCCAATGTGAATAGCCTGCTATGCTGGCTTAACTTAACATTTAAAGATCAGACCAATGGATAGTTGAGATGATTGGGTTAAGTTGGAACAAATGGTGAAGCAGGTAAGATACCATTGCATGATATGCAAAGGTGTACATGCAAATTTTGACTGCTTTCTTTTAGTAGCAGAATATAGCAAGAAACTACTAGTTTTAGGGTGGTTGTGAAGGTGTCAATTAGTTTTGGTCGCACGTGTCGAGTTTGTTGGGACAAGGTTTTGATACATCTTCAGATTTCTAGGTTCTCTTCTAACTCTAAATAACATGTCAAAGTTTGAATGTTTCTCTCTTAAATTCCCCATCATTTTTTTCCCTCTTCTTCGGCAATTATGATGTACATATTCTCCCATTCTATGCTCAAGACACAACCCACCCTGGGTATTCATTCTTTTCTGATTTACAACCACTCTCTGATGTGCCCAGCAGTGTTCATTTTTTGTTTGTTTCCACTCTTAGAGATCTGGTTTCTTGAATTTGGTTGACATTTTGATTAGATTGGAGGAGATTGCCATTTTGATAAACATGCAACATGTACTTGAAAATACAACTGGAAGCCAAGAAATAAAAAAGCTACTGGAATGTTTTAAATGGAGGATGCCATTATTGTTAACTGACCTGTCTATCACCATATATACTTTAATCACAAAGTGATTATACAAAAATAAACATACAAACTGATGTGGTTTGATGTGGTACGTCAGATTGTAAAGTTAATTTTATTATAGATTTAATGGATTTTATAAAGTCATATTAGTTTGTAAGTTTATTTTATGTAATTTCTTTGTATTTGTAACAATTTATATATATATATATATATACACACACGCGTCAGATATGCATGCACGAATCATGATTATTTGCATTCAAAGCATGCTGTTCAATGGTTTCACTCCTGGACAGCCTTTTTTTTTCCTTTGCCTCCTTTTACGAAGTCTCCTGGACAGTTCATTTTATAGCTGTGGGGCTTATTCAAGTGAGACAGTTTTGACGCACTGAGGAGTATAGGACCTGGATAGAATTTAGTCCTATGAAAACATAGGGAAGGCTGTAAAGCTCGGAGGTGAGGCACCGAGGGTCTCTAGACTCTCTACTTTACTTGAGAAACTCTGCTGCCCAGATTTTTTTTTATTTTGGGTAAATTTGGAAGAAAGATAAATGTTTAATTTGTAAAGAGATTTTATAAAATAAAATTTATAAATGAAGTTATTTTAAATTATTTATATTTTTTAAAAATAAATCTAAAATATTATATATAATCACATCAAATTATAAATTTTATTTTTGTAAAATTTTCCTGCCAATTTATCACCTCTCACTCTTGTCCTATTTCTACAGATGGTTTAAGATTCTGTTTATATAATTTTTTTTTAAAATATTTTAAGATTATTTTATTATTATTTACAAATAATTTATTATTATTATTTTACTATTTATAAATTATTTTACTATTATTTATTAATAATTTGAAATATTGTTAACATCCAAACAATAGACACGGTAGATAGGAGCTAGATAGACGTTGCAAAGAAAACACGAACCAAAGAATCATTCTAATGGGTCGACCCATGAAAACACGGGAGGTCGGCATAGTAGGGAAACGACTGTTCCTTTCGAATGAATTTCGCATTCATGTCAGTCGACCTGCCAACCCGAGAAGTCAATGTTTTGACTCCTTCCTTTTTGCCAATATCAATGATCATTCACCGTTTGCCTAATTTAGGTAGGAAAATGGTACTTGATTCTCTCAAATTTACGGTTTTAATAGTTTATTTTATTATTTTAATGATTGAAGAGGTGATTATTTGTAGATTTGAATATTTTTTTAATGATTAAAGATGTTAAAAAATATTTAAAATAAAATAAAAAATATATATATATTTTTTTACATTAGCAATACACCCAATAAAAAAATAATGGGCAGTTGAATATTTTATAATCGAATCGGTATATACCGATTTTGAGATTTGAAGAACTGATACCGCACCAGTTATATTCTTAAACCGTTACTTTCAATTTTACCGGTTTCAATCTGATTTTCTAGTAGATTATATTGTATATATAATATAATATATTATATAATAATATAGTGATATATTATAATATATAGTCGAGAGAAGTGAGGAAGCTCCTAATATTGACGTTCGATAGCACGACATCAGTTTCCACATCGTAAGGGTGAATCGACACCTAGGACAGCATGGGCTACAAGCCTGGCTTTTTCCCTCCGGGATAGATCAATGACCAAGCTTTTGGCTAGAGGAACGTAGGATCAGACAGCTTGAACGACAAACTCCTGGTGATCCTGCTCTCCCTCGAGCTACTCCCACCCTGAGCCTAAACAAAAAAGAACTTTCGAGACCAGTTCTTGATGTGCGAATGGCGCAACTCAAGGTTGGCAATACGCTTCTTGAGCGCGCTCAAAACTACACAAGCTCCCATCTAGGCGCAGCGCCTGATATACTGAGAGAAACTCCCGAGATGTCAGGTCGGGATTGTGACGCCCTCAATCCCCGCTTGGGATGGAATGGAGAATTAGAGCGTCGGGACATGCAATACAAGGTTACATATCCCCGTTCATGACAGTTAATATGCAATGCATCCTAGTATGCAGCTAGCATTATGCAATAATTGCAACAGAAATAAAAAGTTAAGGTGAAAAATATACCAGAATAACTAAAAATCCCAACTTCATTAGATAATCATTATTTTCGGAATATTAAAGTAGCATAGACTTATATACAAAGTCATAATGTTCTCTTAATGCGATCTAAAACATAAGAGATTTGGGCTATGAACATCAAAATTAAGTCCAGCTTCCTCTCCAGATCCGACTCCTCCTCAATCATGCGAATCCAGCGCTCCATCAATCTCGTCCTGGTCGATTCTTGACACAACTTCTATCATTCCGAGTGGAATGATAGTGGTCCCATAAAAAGGTGAGATTCACTCGAAATCTCAGTAAGTTAAACAACTAACTGACACAAAGATAAATCAATCATGAAAAGTGATAAATCACGGGTTTTTACTCAGTAAGTAATTTCATCATCATTTTTTAAAAGACATAACTTTTTCATAAAAATTTCATCATAAACTTTCATCATCATAGACTTACATAATTATCTTAATTAATAACATAACGTGTGGTAATGTCACAGTTCCCCATATGCATTGTGAGTACCTGCCGCTGACCGTAGTATAACTTACGTTGAAACTACGTTGTCTATAGACTCATTCTCAATGCATTGGTAAATATAACATAATATCATAAAATTCATAACATGTACACCCACCAGCATTAAGTGTTTTAACATGTTGACTTCGTTCAGGAGTTCTTTAAAAACAACCCATTCGAAACTTGTTGATTGTTCTTCTTCAATCCGGGAGTTACCACTCTATTATTAAATACTCCAAAGTGGACAGAGGAGTTCCACCAGGATAATTCCCCATCCTGGCCTTTGGGGTCGTGGCAAAATGATTTTCATGTTATGCTTAAAAAAAAATTATTTTTTTATGACATGTGCATATGTAATGAATTTCATGCAAAAATGACACTTATAAATGTAATATGCAAAAATGGTGAAAATGCCATATGTTATGTAAGTATGCACTCGATGTGTCATATTACATGATAATTTATGCTCAAAATGATAATTGAAAAATAAATGAAGTATTTATCAATAATTCATAAGAAATTTATCAATGTGTAAGTTAGAGGCCAACTTACAAACTTTTGGAAAAATTCGAAATTAGCGTCGTAGCTGCGTAAATCGTGTGTATACTAAGTTAGAGTTAATACTCTTATGGATAGGTTCAAAATCAAAAGCTTCAAAAAATTAGATATTTACAAAAATACTCCTTGACTTTCAAAACTTATCATTTAGGTCCTAAATTTTTACTAATTGCAAGCGAACTCCAAATTTAACCAAATTTCATTGACTTCATATTTTTGACATTCTGAAACCATCTATACCCTTAGATTTTCAAAGTTCAAAGTGAAACTTATCCAATTAGTCCCAACCCGTGGCATGCATCCTAGTTGATGCCTATGTGTATTTTCAACTATTGATCCCTATGAATGCATGCATATGAGATTTTATTTAATTATTAATGATCAATAACATCTTTAGGTACATTATAAAGTCTAATCCTTGAGTAATCAAGTTCATCCCAACACTTAATCAAATCTAAGAAATCCTTAATCACCAATATGCTTAAAACCGATTCATGCTTGATGATAAAAACAAGATAAATTTAAAACATATCATGACATGCTTCTAATCACAAATTTAACATTCCATAGTCATGTTAGAATAATGATAGATCATATCAAATCATGATTAGGACATGTCATAGCTAAATTTCCATTTAAAAACATTCAATCATTCAAACCTTCCTTTAATTGACCCGGTTTTGCATTAAGCATCATAACCTTCTCAAAACTCAACTAAATTTCTTACCAACACTTGGAAACTAAGCTTTACATGCTATCTAAGATCAAAATGAAGAAAACTTACAGATTTCGTGGCCTTCCAAGCACTCTAGACTACCTTACACAAGAACACTCAGGAACTCACTCGGTTTGCACTCTTTTTATCTCTAAGAGGGGGAAATGCTCTCAAGGCTCAAGATGATGTTTAAAGCTATGGTGTGGGTGAAATGAGAAGGGGAGAGAAGTATTTATAGGTGGCCAAATGGTGAGGGACGTTGGCTTGGATACTTGGTGATTGGGTGAAGTGGGAGGTGCTCAAAACTGTAAAATTTTCAGATTTGCTTGCATGAGCTTAGGTCACTTGTGCAAAATGAAATAGTGCCCTAAACCACCATCATTTCCTCCCCAAAGTAGCTGCAAGGGTCCTGTAGATGACTCCAGGTCGTGGGGCATCATTTGGATGGCAGAAGATCCCTCAAACCACTCTTGAAAACAGGTGGATGAAGGTGGTTTTGTGATAACAGAAAATCAATTCGGTTTTAGATCTTTTTGGATAGCAAAAATGAGTCAAAATCATTCATGATGGTCATGGGACTTCTTGGTGATTGGGTGGAAAAGGAGGTGGCCTGGGGTGGTGGTGCAAACCATGGTAGGAGGCTGGTTCAAATTCAATCCAAATGGTTCTTACACAAACTTGACCAAGGTACACCGGGTTTGGTTCTTTGAGTTGGTTGATGCAACCAATTTCTTCCAAGGCTCAAACTGAGTTTGAGAGTATCTCATAAGGTGTTTAACAACCATATTATCCTTGAGGATAAACCACAAAAATGTTGGGCCCAAGAGCAAAATAGTCCAAGCATTACAAAGGACAATGCACAAAATCAATTGAAGCATGGTTTGGGCTTGTTATGTCATTTTTCTTAATGAAATTTGGAATGGCTTAGCTAGGGTATTAACATGGTCTAATCATGGTTCAATGGAGTATTAATTCAAGAAAATTTGAATTAAAAAGTTTAAGAAGAGATTAAGCATGATTAAGCTTCAAAGCATAGCTTAAAGTGCACTAACCTTAAGTATGATGGTTAATGACCTTACCTTAGCCAAATTTCAAAACTTAATTTGGGTACTTTGAGTGTGATTTGGGCTTAAGGAAACCAATGGTATGGTGTATTGGGCCTTTGGTCTTTGAATGAAAAAATGAGTCCAAACTTGGCTTTAGGCCATATGAGCTTGGAAAGGGCCAAGGGTCCAATCTATACCGAAAGCCTTATGCCTTCCTATACTTGGGCCAAGACTAGCCTTGATTTTCTAGGGGGTTGGTTCAAGGTTTTCTTGGTCTAGGCCCATAAATGCACTTGGGTCCTAAAAAGCCTCACCAAAATTACTAATGGGCTTGCCTCTCTTGTCCTTAGCTCATTAACACTAAGTACTAACATTAATGCTAATCTCACTATCAACCTTAATGAAAGTGATTAACTCAAAAATAAAAACCTAATCTAAAGTACTTAAGGGTTAATCAAGAGTTAATTAAGCAAGGTGTTATAGGGATACTCCTCCCCACTGGCACTGAGCACTCGTCGGTAGATAATGCAGTTGACCACCAAGAGATGCTAGACATTCGGGTGAAGTTGGGCAGGGGCCAACCCCAAGAAGTGGAGGACGTTGCGGATGGGGCGGCAGAAGGGAAGCTGGAGCCCATTGATGAACATAAGAGGATAGAGGGCCATGCGGTCCGCCATCCCGTGAATGTCAACGGTGGACTCACGGCTGTCAAGAACCTCCAAAACCACCGAAGAAGAGATATCGTACTTCGCCTTGAACGCTCAGAGGTCATCAGTAGTAACTGACAATGCCCAGTTCTTTCCAGGGAAGTACAGCGGTTTGGTAGATGAAAACCACATGGGGCAATCGAAGCAGAAGGAATGGAGACTAAGGACATGGCTGGAGACGACAAAGGGACTAAAGCATGGAGGCAAAAGACTCAACTGCGAATGACAGGGGATTTGGAGTGAGGAAGAAGAAAGCAAGCAAAGGCAACAATGGAGGAGGAAGCAAAATGACGAAAACAGAGGAATACGTGGGCCCTATATAGGCTCGCACGTGAATCAAGACACCGCTTGATGTTACGGGTTGATGGCCTCTGGAAGGCCAAACGGCACGAGGCAATGCTAACGTGGGGTAGATGCGTGGCGAGCATGGATCAATGAAGAGCGAGGGGCGCTGGCAAATGCGCCCTGCACAGCGTGAAAGTCAAAAGCAAAGAGGCCTCAAGAATCGAGACGACGCTAGTATTAAATGGCCAGGGCAGGTAGCCTTGGGGGAGCCCAAAAGACCGAATCGTGCGAGGGGGCACCTCTCAAACACGTGAGGGATACGGGCCAATGAAGGGCCCAACACGTGGACCGACATGCTTTAGCCTTCTCAACTGTCGGAAGAAGTAGTGATGTGGAAACTGAGGCGACGCCAGCGTTGATTGACGTCGGTAGGTGGCCTTGGGAGACCGAACAACATGGAGCAGGAATATAGTGATATATTATAGTAAATTATAATGTATATAGTATTAGTAGAACTATTAATACAATAGACTATAGTGATAATATATAGTTATTTATATAATATTTTAAAATTTAATATTATTTTAATTAGTAAATTATCATATAATACAAAATTATTTTACATAAAATCATATAAAAAATATTTTATACAATATAAGAAATTAAAATATATATGTATATGAACAAGTCCGATTTGGTGTTAGAAAAAAAAAATTTGAAACCAGATCGATTTTGATAAAAATGAAATCGGTATTGGACCGAATCAAACCCGGTACGGGACCAAACCGGTCCGGTTTATCGGTTCACCGGTTTTTCTTTTCACCCCTAGTGGCCGACTAGCACTATCCCTTTAGGTATGGATGTTTAATGGGGATATGTTTTGTAGACCGGAGAAATTCACGGGGTTAGTGCAGTTTTTTTTACACTGTTAATGTTTTACGTGTAGGTAGCCCGTGAATCTACACCACTCGTGTTTTATGTGCTAGGATTTTAAGATAATTCCAGATGATTGTCAAGCGGTTGCTAGGGTCAACTAGTAATCAGTTAGTTATTAGATTTTTGTACATAAATTGGCTGTTAATATCAGTAAATATAATTAGGGAAGAAAAAATTTAACATAAGCAGTGATATTTCTCTTATAAAAACGTAATACATTATTCCCACTATTTTCAGGTCAATAATGAAATCTTTTAAAGATTTCTTGAGAGAAAACGTGCAATGGATGGCAGCAAGGAGTAGCTTCACCCATGTAGGACACTTGCCCCTCTCGGAGTGGATAGGCACGAACCAAGCCAGAGTGGCCTCCACCCCGAGAGGGGCGGAAGCCGCCCTAGGTTGGTACAAATACAACAACCGTAGGCATATACTCACCCCGTGTAGGGGTCTCTAACTAAAAACTCACAAGATGCACTACATCAAACGATGATCTATCCAATTAAGGGAGTGTCTGAAACATGAAATGTAATTATGTATGGTATCAACAATCCAGCGGAGCAACAGAGTTCAATGATGTTTACACAAAATATAAAATTCCTGCTCGCTTTATACTTGCTCGTAATTGTTTTCATTTCCCTTCTCACCATAGTGAAAGTACTTGAGCTTATACCTTCTGCACCTTTTAAGAACTTGAGTTACACCTTTTGATAAAATCTCCTTTGCCAAAAAATAAAAAAAAGGTACCATATGTATAATAATTATAGTGTACACCTCTTCTGTCGAGGAAGAAACTGCCAAATCTCCTGGTTAAGCAATATCAACCTAATCACCCAACGAATAAAAAAATCAGCAACAAATACAGAACCCAACAATGCCCCAAGTTCCCTTATTCCCCGGCTATTGCTATATGAACATGGACAGAAGCGCTAGGACTGAAAGAAGTATAAGTGGACCCCTTCTATTCCCACCACCGGTTGGAAATACTGAAGGCAATGAACACTCCTCTCCATTGAAGTATACTTTAGTGGGAAACCCATCTCCATTAGTCACACTAATTCCAGGGGTCTTTTTCTTAGTGAAGGAGATCACAGACTGTTGTTTACCAGGCACCCTGGGATCCCTTTCTGGGTTAGCTGCATCTGTTTCTGCCACAAGATAATTTAATCCAGGATTACCCTGCATGAATATCGTATTGTTGACTCCATTTAAGGCCAAGGTTGTTCCATTGAATGAGTACATTGCCTGAAAACCAGGTGTTGCCTTGTCCAACTGCACTGCAGCAAACCAATCAGCAAAGGTAGTTTCATCCCAATTGAATATCGTGATTCTTGCACTCCATCCGTTATTGTAATCTGTGTACAAATGCCAGTTAATACTGACCCCACAGTTATCTCCACAGGGCATCGGGTTTGGTACTGGTTGATGATTAAGTTCAGCCCAAGCTGTGGCCAAGGCAGTCCGATTTTCAAAAGGCAAAAGAAGCGCATTTGATGGAAGAAGCATAGCTGGAGTTGTTGAACTACAAGTACGAGCTGTGTTACTAGGGCACCCACATGCACAAGTTTTGCATGGAATGATAGACTCATTATAGTATGCTGAAAATGAGACGCAGCATTTGGGGCTTTCTCCCTTGGGATGTGTTATATTGCAGACGACCTGCCAACTGGCAATTGCAGTTGAATTTACTGGTAAGCCACTTCGATCTGGAAATTGGCTAGGACTCACCCGCACTGGCTGGCCACATTGATAATCAGGGTTGAGTGTACCTTTGATCTTCCAATTCACTGGTGCAATAAGCAGCGATCGATTGAGATCTGGTGGCATTTTATACACTTGAACCTGGAATGCAGAAATTGACTTGCTTGGGTCCATCTCTCGTGGCAAGATCGTACCATTTCGGCAACAATACGGGGTCAAACCAAGGATCGTGTCATTGTACTTGGTTGGAGGCAGGTCAATTATGGTTGGAGTTCTTTCACAATTTAATACAGTGGAGAAGTCTAATTCCTGGTAATATGCACCTTGCGCGCCGAATACGCATTCAGAAGAATCGACAACAGATGGATATGCCCCTTTCATCGCATTGATGAATTCGCCTCTTGTCCATTCCCAGCTCAATTTCCAGTTATCGAGACGGCCAAGAGAGTTTTGGTTTGAGAGTGTGACCTGTGCCAAGTAGTTCGACTCATATGTTTGGATCACATCATACATAATAGTAAGGTCACCACTCTGGCGAGGCAGGAACTCCTCATCTACAGTCATGTTTGATTTAGCACTCGGGTCTTGCGTGCAACAAACTTCAGTAACATTCCCTGAGAAACCAACATTCATGCTCATGAACACATCCAATTCAAGCACAAACCCTATGCATCATAAAAACTATATGTTGTCTTCGGACATCAAGTGTAATTATACTAATGTTTATAAAAAAACCAACATCAAATCAAATAAATTCTCGAGTGTGCAGAACTTTCTTTCACTCTCCATGTCATTTTACCGTAACTATGCCTCGGAAAGACTTTTCTCCTCAATGAGGCAACTAAAAATTCATCAGACAGGTCAACAAACTGAGGCAAATTTACAAAAATATGGTCGTCTCACACAAGTTGACATGGTCCACTTCATAATAGCACGCAATGTTGACAAAATATTGATCCAGTTTCTTAACCAAAGGAATTCAACTCATACCAAGAATTGTTTTGCATATTACTGATATTTTCTAGCATCTTTTTGGGCAAACCGATAATTTTGTAGTGAAAGAAAATAAAACTGCCATAACTTTAACCCTTTACATTTTCTTTTTACTAAGTTCCAAACAGATTTACGAACTCGATCGTGAAGGTTTTAACGGAGTAAGCCCAAAAGATGCAGAGAACTCGAATCTACCGGAAAAAACACTACTAAAACTCAATAGAACGCAACGAATATGAAGAGCACCAACTACCCATATACCATAGTATACACGAACAAGAATCCAAGGAAACCGAAAAAAATAAGCCACCAAATCCCTGTTTAAAAAATAACCAAAATCAAGATAGAAAAATATAGTTACCTTCTGCAGATGAGCTAGTACAAAGCCAACCATCATTGGCAAGCGAAATGTTAGAGGGCAACGGAATCTCAGGTGGAGCAACACCGAACTGCGTCCCCACCAGGTGGACCTGGACTTGAATCTGGGTCAAGTCCCCCGCGGTCTCCACCGCCGTTTTGAGGTCCGTCATCGGGTACCCGGAGAAAACGGTTCCGTTCTCGACGCTACCGGGGAGTCTGGTGCCGTCGGACAGAACGGCGTTGGAGGCAGAGACCAAGTACTCGCCGTGCTTGAACCCCACGAAGACCTTCCAAGACTTAAGCTCCACGAGCCCGTTGTTGAGCACGGTCAAATCGGACTCGAAACGGTAGGGCTGCTGGCTCAGATCCGACGTGAGATTTGGCATGAGCTTTGTTCCTCTGCTGTAAGTGTAGGACAAGTATACGCCGTTGCACGAATTAGCGCCCGTCGAAGGAGACTGAGCGGCCAAGAATGGTAAAACGGCGAATAGAACCAAAACGGTGACGAAGTGACGGAAACGATCGGACATTTCGCTGGGGGGTGGGGGTGTCGTGACTGTCGTCTTTGGTTCTGGAGTTTGAACTTGTCTGAACTAGTAGAGACTAGAGAGAGAGAGAGAGCAGATTTTTGAAGCGCTTATTAAGGAAAAGAGAGAGAAAGCGGAGACGCGTTAAGGGTGTGTAGTTTGTATGTGTTATGTGTAAACACAGCTTATTAAGAGCTGGTGTTTCTAACGTGTGCTTTCCTATCTACGCATCTTCTTGTTTTTTCCCCCTCCTTTCTTTTTAATATTTTCATACTTATTTATTTAGTTAATTGTATATTATATTTTTATTTTACTCTCTTATCTCATTTATTTATTATTAAAGAAACACAGATTTAGACGTAAATTTCTGGGTTTTTTTTTCTTTTGTTGTTTTTCCTTTCTTATATTACTTTCTTATATAAACTGTTAAATAATACTACTCATCATCTTAATTTTCAGTATTTATTAATGTAATATTAGATAATTAAAAATTATTTATTATATTTTATTTGTGAATTTATCATCTAATATCACATCATAAAATAATAATAATAAATTTTTTCTAAACTGTTGGGTGCAAAATCTGGCATTAATATTAACGTTAGCTCTTACTTTTTGAAATATAGAATAATGAATTTAATAAATAATGGAAATACCATATTAATTACATAACTACACAACATATTACATATTTGCCATCGAGTTTCATTTGTTTGTTGGTCATGTCAATGTGGAATGGTTCAAAAGAGTTTGGTTTGATTTGGTTAAACTAATGGAGTCGTGCAAAATTTATTAAAGAAAAAGGTTTGTGTTTCACGAAACAGACTCAAATGCGAAACGGTGTTTTGAAGAACAATTCCATCGTTTCGTATCCTTTATAGGGTTCTTTAATTTGAATTTGTAAAAGGGAGCATATGGGCATCGGTAGGCGCTTTTGGCGGATACGGTCAAATAAGACGTAAGGGAATGATGTGGATTGGCTTATTTGGACATCTATTGAAAAAATGCCACCTGGGCTGTTCTGGTTTTTCTAATTTCTTTTATTTGGATTGGTTTGATTATAAGAGATGAGAGCGAAATTGTAAATTAAATAAAATGTTATTTTTATTTTAAAATATTAAATTTTTATTATATTTTATATAAAAATTTTAAAAAAATTATAATGATTAGATGAGATGAGATGATTTATCAAATTAAACCAGACCTTAATCCATTAATTAATTAGAAATTCAATTTATTTTTTATTTTTTTAGAAAAGTGCTACTTGCACAAAAAGCACATAAATAAATTTATAAATTGATATAATTTTATAAAATCTGTTAGATTTAATTTATAATAAAAATAATTTTATGATATGATATATTGTATTAAGCTATATCAATTTATAGGTTTAATTTTATATAATATTTTTGTGACTAAAGTTTTTTTTTTTTAATAATATGTATTATTTCAAATCCATTGACCTTTTTTCCGCCGAATAGTGATGGAAAAACCTCGGGGACAAACACGTCCTCGTCATTTGAGATGAATGTTAACGTGTGTAAAAAAAATATAAATAAATAAATAAATAAAAGGGAGAAATGGAGAAACAATGCGGTGAAGGCGAATTCCCATCAACCGGGGTACGCAATACGCATGCATTTTGCCATTTACTATGAGTAATGTTAGGCTGGCGCCAGCCATGATCGCTGGATATGCGCCTAGATAAAATTTATTTTTTTTATTTTATATATTTTTTAATAGTTTTAAATATTTTTACAAAATTAAAATATATATATATATATATCAATATACTAATAATCTTTAATCGGTAAATAAAAAAAGTTAAAAATAAAATTAAATATATTAACAATAAAAATGAACAAATAAAATGAGAGGTCAAAATATCATTACTCTTAGACCATTTCGTTTATATTATAGGAGCCGTCACTCCACCGTGAGTCGAAAACGACATAATAATTTGTAACAACTTATAATCTTATGCTAGTATAATATATTAAAGATATTCACTTTTTTTTTTTTTTTTTTTTTAATCTCTAACATTTTGTATCTTTTTATGGTACAAATGCATCATCGTGACTAAATCCACAACTTTCATAAGCCCGGCACAAATGCAAGGCCACTTGGGCCATTGCCTAAGCTCCCATCCGGGCCATCCTACTAAAAGATTTTTTTTTTTTTAATTCTTTTAGAAATAATATAGAAACCATTTCATTAATAAAAATTTAAATAACTTTTATATTTTTCAATGTATTCAAGACCTCGTGATACTAAATTTAATATTTAAAAAAATGAATAATTTATATTTCCAAATAATGTTTTTTTAAGATTTTACTAAATTGAGGCACAAAATTTATAATAAGACCTCATTTTAAATTGTTGTATTTAATACAAATTCAAAAACTTTTATTTAAAGATTTTAAATAAAATCACATTTTATTAATATTTTGAAAAAAATTTAATATAATAATTTATATTTTATTGTATTATAATTAAAAATTATTCATTTAAATTTAGCCTTAAGACCTCAATTTGTATTGGCCACCCTTGCTTTCATGTTCAGTTCACTACTCATCCCTTCTCTCTCTGTTTTTTTTTAATTTAGGAAAACAACAATTGATAAGATGCCTTATAAATTACTTTTATCAAGTCAAATGGGTTGAGAAACAACTCTTTCTGTGTTTTGAACATTTTCTTAAATATTATTTCGTAAACAATGGCCGAACTAGTAAATAAATCGGTATATAAGTTGGTCTGGGTTCTCTCCCTCCCTCATTTCTTAGTTTATCTTTTTTCCTTCAAGATTAAAAAATTTAAATCTTCAATTTTTCGGTAACTCTTGAGACACATGCAGTATAAGAATATTCATAGCAATCGTTTAAAAGATAGTGGCAATTTTTCAAAAATCACCGCAAGTGGTTCTTGCCCCCTTTCTGCAACTCTTCTCACCACACGCGCTGAATCATTGTAATCGCCACTATCAGATATTTCAAATAAAAAAATCGAAGAGAAGAATCAATACAAGTGAAAAGCTTCAAACAAAAACTCTTGAGAATGTTGATATTCCATAAACATCATTTTTTTTTTTATCGGTAAGAGAGAGATTCCAAAAACATTCTTGAAAATAACATATTTGAGGAAGGCTCTTCTTAAGACGCAAGCCCACAACTTCCAATTCCTTTGTCAATATCTGTCGATGTCCGTCACTCTGAAACTTTTTTTTTTAATAGAAAATCAAAATAACATAATCCAAAATTCAAAAGTGCAAAATAGTATAACGAATAGCAGCTCACAAGGTAGACAAAAGAAACGAATTTACATTGGACCCAGTAGAATACCCATGGGTAACCAGTAGATCCCCAAAATTTGGCCGGCTGTACATCTATGGATTCCTCCCATGTTCTAGTAAACGTACGGGTTCCCATTTTAACATTCAAAGTTGAATCACCTTGGCTGGTGATCATCACGGAGAATAGGAGAGGACTGACCTTGATAGAGGTGGGTCACGTGCAGAGGAGTTCCCTTGAGTGGCGGAGGCAATGTTTTGAATATCGTACCGGATGGCGTACCGGTCAAGACACTGGAACGAAATATTTCAGTACCGGTACCGTTTCGTCTACCGTTTCGAGATAGTCGATATATGAATAAATTATATATATAAATATATATAACAATTATATTCTAAAATAATAGTTTATATATGAATAAATTATATATAAATACATACATATATATAAATTATAAATAGTTTAGTCTAAATTGGGGTTCAAAAAATGAACTTGTAGTTTGAAAAAATAGAAAAAAAAAAAATGAAGGCCGAAATATCGGCTGGTACAGGTTGAAATTTAGGCCGGTACCGGCCAGTATTTAAGCCGGTACGAAATACAGGTAGTATCTGTACCGGCCCAGTGGCCGGTACGGCAAATATCGACCGTACTGGCAGGTACGAAACGATTTTTAAAACTTTGGGCGGAGGGGGGTGACACACAGAGGAGTTCCCTTCAGTGATAGAGGTGGGTCGCGTGCAGAGGAGATCGTCGATGCAGAAGAGACCGATCGATGGTTAGACGAAGAGATTTGGGGGAGAAGAGACAAACGAAGGGGAAATTAATGGGATATGACGAAGCCGATGTCTTCTTCTTTCTCTTCTGTTCGTTTTTTAATATAATATGAAAAGTCATGTCACTGTTTGGTGCGCAATCGGTACACAAGATTGCTTGTACCTAGAAGAACTGATCCATTTATGGGTTGATGAACATAAATTTAGTTGGCATTGTTTGGTGCATGTGCAGATGTGTTCATACCCTTTAACCTTTTGATGCTAGTTGAAAGTGTGGATTTGCTATATCGAGTTCTTGGGTTGTGAAGTCCTCAAAGTCTATCTAGATTACAGAGCCTTGATCAGTATTAATCAGCTTAACTGGGTGGATGGCCAAGCAGTTCTGGTACTATTTCCACACCTTCAACATTTTTCAGTGGACGAACAGAGATAACTACTAGACTAAGAAAGAGAAAGATGAGAGAGAGAGAGAGAGAGAGAGAGAGATGGATTATAAATTGCGGAAAGCTATGCCTTTTTGCGATTCTGATTTAGGCAGAGAACTTGAATATTCAGATGAATCTATCTCCAATCTAATCTTTTATCCAGTGTGAGGGGCGTTCAGATGTATTGGAGGCTAGTTTGGTGGCTGACAGAACTGGGCAATGAATCTTCAGATGAATATTCAGATGTATTTGATTTGGTGGCTAACGAAACTGTGTGACGAATCTGATTGTGAGGGGCGTTTGACTGGGTAAAGGCATCTATTGAGTTTCTGAAGAAATGTTGATTATCTAGTGTGATGAGTCTTATGTGAATTGTGTGGAATTGCTGACGTGGTCGACTATTAATGCAAGCTGGTAATCAGTTTGAAACAGAAGGACCGGTACAAAGCTTTTTTGTATTTTTTATGATGCTTATATAATTTCATTCTGTCATGTTAATTATATTTTATATTTCTAAATTTATACCAGCTTATACTTCAACATTATTACCTAGCCTGTCTCTTATGTGAGGACATCATTAATATATATATATATATAATGCAATGCGTGGATGATTATCAATTATGATATAATATAAAAAAATCATATAAAAATTATTTTATACAATAAAAAAAATGAATATATATATATATATATGAACTGGTTCAGTCCTGTGTTAGAAAAAGGAAAATTAGAATCAGACCGATTTTAAGAATAAAGAAATCGATACTAGACCGAATCAAACTCGGTACTGGACCAAACCCACCAGCTCGATCCAGTTTACCAGTTCACCGGTTTTTTTTTATCCCTACATATTATATACCATATTTATTTTTATTATTTTTATTTTATTCTTCTTAAATTAATTAAATTATTTTCCTCATTATCTATATATCACATATTTATTAAAAAAAGAAAATGATATGTAATGCGTTGGTGAGTAAAATTTTTGAAATAAATATACTAAAAGCCCAACCCAGATGTAGCGCAGGAATCATCGCCTTTTGTTGCGGCCACGTCTTTCTGGGACGTGGAAGATGGCTCTCTCGGATAAAAATGTCTATTCCACAAAATTTGAATGACGACGACCACGACCACTACGTACATATTTATCTTTGTCTATAGTGAAAAACATATATGGGTACGTTAGTGGGCTCCCTCCCATCTCAGACAAATCTCATATGCTTTTGCTTACCCGACCTAATACTTCCTTAATAATCATATGATTTCTTAAAAACAAATATACCACTTTATTTATTCACCTGCGGTACTTAAGGTTTGGTTTACTTTCAAGATTAAAATCTAAAATTTTAAAAATTTTAAAAACTTCATATCTTATCGTTATAGTTTTTTTAAATTTTCATATAAAATAAAATAAATAATTTAATTTTTTTAAATTTTAAAATAAAAATAATATTAAAAAATATATTCTAACAATATTTAATTCAATTTTTTTAATTTTAATCTCAACTCATCTCATCTCATTTCTATCCATATTTGTATATAGTTTGAGTAGTTTAAAAATTCAGATTTTAACTCAGTTCTTAATAATGAAAAATATATTTATTATTTTCTAAAAAACATTATATTTAAAAAAATGCCACGTGACACTATGATTAGTTTACATGATTTCTGTTAATGATAATGGACGGGAAAATAGATGGAGATTCCTATTTCTAATAAACGCGTAGCATACAGGGATAGTACTAAAAAATGCACAGAATGCTGAATCAAAATAGGCTCAAGCTGGTGTTCTATCAAAATTTCTTAAATTTTAATAAGTTCTATAATTTTGGGCATAGACTTTATAATCACAATTGGATGTGTGTGTGAATGCATGTTGTTAATGTCGTGTTTCATACGCCTTTGAGTCAGGTTCCAGCAACTCAGATCTTTAAAGCTGGACCTGCAAAAATTAAGAAGGTTCCATCTTTCCCGTTCTACCAAGTACATGAGTGGGATGCAGCCGAGTGGCGTCAGGTTTGTCTGTCCCATCAGCCATCATTGCTTACTTTTCCTTGCAGGCGAGTTGTTTCGTGGGCAAGTTTGGGCCCTGGGGCCGGATATCGGAGTGAAGCCCATTACTCTCGATCGAGCGCCTAGTGGGCATATGAGTGAGGGAGAAATCTCCTTACAGTTACTCCACCAATTCCTATCGAACGGGTTTGATGGGAATTCTTCCTTTCCTTGATTAATTAATTTTTGCAATTGCGGCTATGCAACCTTTGCTTTCCCGTGACGGGGAGTTGTGGGTTTCTCAGTGCTCATGTGCAGCACTTCTGCTTTCCAACCATATCCAAGTGGCCTTTTCGTATTTACACAATACCTGGCAACAATTCGCCTTAAGCTTTAAAGGCTGTATTTCGATGGTTCTGGTCCGCATTAAATGGCGTCTCTTCAGTCCCTTCGTCACTATTCACGTTAGGCGGTTACTACTTTCCAACGTCACATCATTGCATACGTGCTGCTGGAATTGCGACAATCGTGGGATTCTGGTACTCTGTGGGGCATGTGGATTCCTACTGTCTCGGGATGTCAACCGTCAAGCTTGCCTATATAAGGTCCCATTCTTTCTTAGCAACGGGTTACTTTGTCTATTCTCTCTCCTTCTAAATAACATGTGTTCCTTTCAAGCACTTATCCTTGTGTTGTTCTTTCTAAGTCATTTTCTTTCTCCTTGTTGCTAATGGCCCCCAGGAAATCCTTGTGCCCTTCCAGGCAGGCAAGATCTTTTGACTCTGTCTGTATCGTAGAAGGGCAAGGCGACACCTTTCCAGAGGAGTTTGCTAACTTCTCATGGCATTCGAAAGTGACTCCCGTTGAGTTGGAGTCTTTGAAGGAGACTTACCAGATTCCTCAGATTGTGGAACTCGAAATGCCTCCCCCTATCGAATAAGTGGTAAATTGTGAGGGGTTTGCCTCTAGAGTGGCGGTGTACCTTGCCATGTTCTCTAGCGGCCTTAGATTGCCTTTCTGTCGTCCAGTGCGAGAGGTGCTGGATCATTTCCTGTTGGTGCCTGCTCAGCTCCCTCCTAGTGCGTGGAGGACCCTTGTGTTGTGCTGCATCATTTGGTGTCATGAGTTGGAGGAGGTCGGGGCTGACTACTCGGATCTCACGGCTCTTGTGTTCCTCCTCACTCACAACCTTATAAGGCGAGGTCGTAATATTTGCAGTTTCAAATCGATCCAGGCGTTGGTTCAGTTGGAGTTGCAATATACCAAAGCAAGGGGGTGGGATCGCCTATTCTTCTTTTTGTCCGTCAAGGGGTGGAGTTCCTTGTTGGCTAGGCCCATTGGTGTGCGTTCCCCATTTGTGCCATATGGGGGGTTGTGGGCAATGACAAGAGCCTTCATCCTACAGCGACCCCAGGTAAGGCACTTAGAATCGAGGTCGTTTGTGCTTGGGCGAGGGTCTATTCTAAAGAAGTACTTTTGGAGGCTTTGCTAGCTGAGGACAACCTTCGCCGGTATCTGGCCCCTTCGGTCAATTTGAGTTCCGACGTAGCCTTCCCGTTAAGGGAGGTCACGCCCAAAGTTCGCAGCCATTCTCCAAGCTTGCAGGTGGAGGGGAAAAGGAAGAGACCCCGGAGGGTTTCTCTTACCAAAGCCAACTCTGATGACTTTCCCATTCCTCCCGGAGGTGCTTACACGAAGGTGCTCTTTATTCGGCTAGAGCCATTGTTGCTGATGAAAACGATGACGATTGCGAACCTTCCTCGTGCTATGTTGCTGCCCAGAGCCATCGGTTCTCGGATCTACTTCTAAAATCGTCCCTGTGATCTGCCCGGGCCCCTCATTTGTCTCCTCTCCCCTTGGCACTGCCTTCAAGGGGGTCCTTCGCCCTTCTCCAAGTCGCACTTTGCCGAGGGCAGGGAGTCCCCTGAGCTGGTTTCCATCCTGGAATCTCCTCTACTTTGCTCTCCTGTGGTCGAAGTCGCCTCAGTTAGTGCTAAAGTGGTAGGGGCCATTGCTTGGGCTGAGGAGGTGGTGGTGAGCGTTTCTATGGTTGAGGTAGCTACGGCTTCCACGTTCATTGGCATAGTTAAGGAGGTTGTTGATGAGGTCCCAACGGACTTTCGGTCGGTTGCTACGAAGAGCCGCACTGATTGCATCAGCAAGGCAAATAGCAGGCTCAAGAGACTCTTTATTGGGGTAAGTTCCTTACTTGTAAGCTCTCGGCACCTCTTGTTTGCTTCCTTCTTCGATTTTGACCCAGACTTTTATGGTAGGGCTTGGAGCGTTTGGCGGCGTTCATTGTGGATGGCCGAGAGGAGATGGCGAGTGAGAATAGAACACTTTGCTCACTCGCTTGGCTAGCTTTATGATGTGCAACGGAGGAGCGAAAGAAGAAGGAAGATTTTGACGAGGCCCTTGTTGACTTGTCGAAGTCTCGAGATGAGGCTGGCCTTCTTTGCCTCAGAGGCCCTTCTTCGTCTCGAGGTGGCGCTTGCCTCTGAGGCGAGGGATGGGCTACAAAGATCACTCAACAATTGTCAGCAGGAGCTTGAGCGGTTGTAGGCCGACAACTTGGAGCTGCGCAAGCAGCAAGGCTTTGACGCTAGGTTGTACAAGTGGTTGTCGGGGAAGTTTGATAAAATCTCTCAGTCCTTGACGGATATGAGAAAGACCCTGGAAGATGAGAGGAAATGGAGGAGGGACTTGGAGGCCGATCAGGCCGAAGCTAGACGCGTTTTGGAGGCCCGTGATGCTACCATCTGGGGTATGTGGGAGGAGCTGTCATATGTCCGTGGTGTCCGTGATCTTTGGTTACATTGATGGCTTGGAAAGGATGAAGACTCTATCCTTCAGAATTCCCGATGCAATTTGAAGGCTCTGAGTGTGTGGGTACTTCGCCCAGATGAAGTGTCCATGGAACTGGCTGCTCTTCTCAGGAGGGATCTAATTCCAAGCGCCCTTAGGGGTAACTTTTCTAGATGTAATCTCGCCCACTGATGGTCGATTCTCCTCGGCTGTAATTCATCCGGCTCCTCTGACGGGTTTTGCTCTTCTTTGTGTTCGAGGTTCCAGTTCCAAACCTCCTCTTCCAAAACTTAACCTAGTTTTCAACCTTCATTTTTGCACACTCCAGCACGCAACACTTCTTCTTAAGCTCCAAAATTACCCTTTTATCGTCATCTCGCCCTCCTGTCTTCATCTCGTCCAGCAGTTTCTCATACTTCTCTATAGTAGGTAGGCGACTCTTGGCGGCATCTTGGTAGTTGCTTTCATCGTATGACCTAATTAGTTGCCTCACTACATCCCTTGCTGATTTTCTTTGAGGTAATCTCTGGCGTTATCATTACGTCGTAATGATGGAGATCCCTATCTGCCACTCCTACTGGAATATGACTTGATCAAGTTACGGTTTGCTTGTGCCTCCAGGACTTTCTGTTATATCTAGCTGACTTGTGTTGTATGTCATTGTAAGCTTGCGGCTTTATGTGGTAACTTGCCGCTTCCCATTGTAATTCGTTCATTGTAAGCTTGCGGCTTAATGTTGTAACTTATCACTTCACGTTGAAACTTGTCCATTGTATTCTTGCGGCTTTATGTTGTAACTTGTGGCTTCACGTTGTAACTTGTCCATTTTAAACTTGCGGCTTTATATTGTCAATAACATTATCATTTTTGCTTTTAGTTTATCTTATGCGGCCATTCACTTTTGGGGTCCCCATTCTTTTTTCTCTCTATTTTTTTACGGCCAGCCTGGCGTTTTGACGTAGGGAATTATGGGGTCTGCATTAGGTGGTGGGATTGCCTTCATCCAGAGCTTTACAGTTCCCCCCGCCAGCACCAAACCCATCCCCAATGACCCCACCGACTGATAGCTTCCTACTTATATTGTCCTCATTTGCCTTCGTTAGTCAGTTATCCTCTTGGTGCCTTTGACGATATCATTGATGAGGCTGATGTCTCTCCACTTTTTCTTTGAGCCAATTTCCTTCTTTTTTGCCTTCAATGTCTCAAATGCACTTTACCCGCCTAGTCCTTTAGTCTTCCATTTTGCATTGTCGTGCTTTATTTTGATATGTAACTGAAAAAAAAGAAGTGTCATTAGCGTATGTGAGCCCTCATCTGCTGTCGTTGGCTTGGAGGGGATGGAAGTCCCCTCTAAGAGTTAAGCCGCGTCAATGAGACTCTGGTCGCCTCCTCGTGGGGGAAAGGCCGGGAAGCGTTTTGCTAACCCGCCTTTATATCCCTCCGAGTAGCACTATGGCCATGGAGTCGAATTAAATAATCCTGGTTGTTCTTTGCTGCAATGGGGGCTCGAGTAAGTATTTGGGTGATCGGGAGACTTGGCCTGCTCTCCGTCTCAGTAGAGACAAGGCGGTCTCTGGCTCGTCCCGTCCATTTTGTCCCCGCAGGAGGTAGGTTGTTCGAGCAGTTTGGGACTAGACTTGCTCCCGCTCTTTGGCACTACGTATTTAATTCTTGACTGTAAAATAAGCAGGCTATCATAACTTTATCCTTAGCTTCGTAGGAGTTAGACTTCACAAACTTGGGCCCTTTGACCTATGATGCTATGTGCTTGTCACTTTTTACCATATTGTTGATATCTGCGGTCCTTGGTTTAGCATTTGGGCGGTCAATGCACTTGACCCGCACTTTATCAAGGAGAGGTCAAGATGCTTCAAGTCAACCCATCCCTTTAGCTCCCTGATGAGGTAATTTGGATAGAAATGTGGCTGCTTTGCTACTTCGCAGAGATAGGGTTCAGGGTAAGGTTTTCGGGCAGCCTCGGGGTTGGACCCACACTCTGTAGAAGGAGGGACAATGTGGCCTCTGACTTAACATGTCCCTTTTATCCCCGTAGGAGGTAGGTTGCTTGGGTAGTTTGTAAAGGGACCCGCTCCTACCCGTTGGCATCGTAGGGAAGGATAAGTTTGGGTCAAGCTGATGCTGATCCCAACACTTCGTCGTGGCAGAGGTCGGGGTAAGTTATTTTGGTAGCAGGGGGTTGATCCCCCTCTGCGCTGCGAGGAGACAAGGTGGCCTCTAGCTCGATCCGTCTCCTTGGTCCTTTGGGAGGTAGATTGTTTGGGCAGTTTGTAATTGGACCCGCTCCCGCCTGTTGACGCTTACGAGGAAGGTAGTCTTCTTCTTGGAGTAGCTGAGGACTACTCGCACTCCGTCAAGGATGGATCAGAATGCCTCAAGCTAGACCGCCCCTTTGCCGACCCGGGAGGTAAGTCAGATAGTGATGTGGCTGGTCCGCTTCTTCGTTACGATGAGGATTGGGGTAAGTTTTCGAGCAGCCTTGGGCTGGACCCGCTCACCATCGCGGGAGGGACAAGGTGGCCTCTGGCTCAACCCATCCCTTTATTTCCTACGAGAGGTTGGTTGTTCGGGCAGTCTACTACTAGACTCGCTCCCGCACGTTGGCACCGCAAGGAAGGGTAAGTTTTGGGTCAGGATTGCACTGAACCCACTCTTCGTTGTAGCCGAGGTCGGGGTGAGTTATTCGGGTACCCATGGGGCTGGTCCCGCTCTCCACCATAGGAAGACAAGGCGGCCTCTGGCTTGACCCTTCTCCTTGGTCCTGCCCAAACAACCTACCTCCCGAACATCCCATATACGACAACACTGTTAACGTTGTGTTTTGTATGCTTTTGGGCCAGGTTTTATCAACTCAGGTCTTCAAAATTGTGCCTGAGAAAATGAACAAGAAATAAGCTAGGAGAGGGCAACCTTGAGGATGGAGAGTCTCTGATGCCAAAGTCAGTAGAAAATTTTGGAAGTTTGTAAATAATGAGAGTCTAGAGAGCTTTTTTGTACCTGGAGATTGCTATTTATATTGGGAGTTTGGGGGGGGCAGATCATGCTTGCCCTCGTGGAGCCCATGTCTTTTTTATTGTTTCTTTTGTTAGAATCCTTTAAATGCGGCATGTTGTTTGGGTAGTAGTGCCATTAATGCGGCGTGATTCTCCGATTTGCTTTACTCTGCTGGTGTTTTCAGTGGTCCATCAATGTTTCTTTGTCAGAAGATCAAAAGTTCTCCGTCTTTCCCGTTCTGCCCTGTACAAGTCCCCATGAGCTGGATGCTGCCGAGTGGCGTTAAGCATGTTTGTCCCACAAGTCATCATTGCTTAGTTTCCCTTGCAGGCGAGTTGCTTCATAGGCAAGTTTGGGCCCTGGGGTCGAATCTCGAGGCGAAGTCCATTACTCTTGACCAAGCACCTAGTAGGCTTATGAGTGAGGGGGAAATTTCCTTACACATGCTATAAGAGATTTAGGCTCGTTTAGACACTCAGAGTATCTAATAATTTTGTAGATGGTAGTAAATAGTTTGCAAATAGTAGTTAAATATTTTGAGTTAAATTTTTTTTAGGTTTTGGAAAATGAGAAAATATTAAATAAAAATACTATAAAGTTAAAAAATTGTTCAAACATGTTTTTTTAATATTATTTTTATTTTGAAGTTTGAAAATGTTCTTTGATTTTTGTGTTTCGTTTTAAAATTTATAAAAATTGTAATCATTAAATAATGATTAGATGAAATTTTAAGATTAAAAAGTATTTTGTGTTTGAATGTTATTTAAGAAGGAAATTGTGAGAACTTTTGAGAATTTATTATCTCATCTCATTACCCAATTGTACATTTAGTAATGAATATAAATTGGGTTAAGTTTTACTAGAATTAGAGCGGTTAGATAAGATATGCATATTTTTTTGTATTCAATTAAAGAGACATGTATCCTGCATCCAATGAATATAGATTTAAATAAAATAAAACTCCATTATGAGATATTACCTGGCCATGTACACATCACGGTCCTTGTGTACATTATCATCTCATCATCTTATAATATAGTATTAAATAATTAAAAAATATTTATTATATTTTATTTGTGCGCCTATCATTTAATATCACGTAAAAAAATATTAAGAGTACGATGATATATAGATTTTTTTAATACCATGAACTCTACTGAGCAACTTCAACGTATTAGATAAATTAGATTGTCCCATGGGGCCATGCCTCTTATTGGGCTTGTTCACAACTAGAATGTTAGGATTTCTCTATTCATGGAGCCCAATCAAATTGCCTATTAAACCATACGTAGGCCCACTTAATTCTCATTTGTTGAGGCCCGAGGGACCGAAATTCTAATTGCGGCCCTTTGTCTGGATCAGACATCCAGACAACCCATACCAATCAGCTCAGAATAATGAAATATAATTATTTTAGGATACATTTTATAGCAGTCAATGTAACGGTGTTTTTTTTTATATTATTATTATAAAAAAAATATAAATAATTTTTTGTTAATTTCTGAATTTCTCATTTGATTTCAAGTTTAAATCTCCTATAAATACCGTCTTCCTTTTTCTCTGCTATTATAAAAATAATTTTTTTAAAAAAATGTAGAAATAATACCATTACATGCAGGCCCAACCATTTCAAGAGAACCTTTTTTATTTTATATTTTATACAAAACTCAGATTATATATATTATAAATTTAGGAGAATGATAGACATACAACTATTTCTACAAAAATAACATTATTTTACATAAATATAATCTCTATTTTAATGTAAAACGGTGATATAATTTATCCATATGTCGTTATAGAGCGAGAATGGAAATGGAATTCCTCTTTCGCCTTTCTCCTGCAGGAATAATGCTCACAAGAAATAGGCTACGTACGTCATGGGGTCCTACTTTTAGAAAGATTGAATATCATCACCACGTGAATGCATGACCAAATATTTAGGAATACATGCCGAGAAAAAAATATATTTAGGAATACATGTTAGACTTTTGGTTTTTCTGTAAAATTATTTGTCTTCTCTAAGGTGGTTCATTTCATTTATCAAGCATAAATAATTGCTCTTAATAAATAAAGTGATTAACCCTTGCTATTTTTTTAAAATAATGCTGGGGCTCCCGCTAGAATTCTAACATGTGATTTTTATGTGTTTTTTTTAAAGTTATTTTTTATATAGATTTTTTTAACAATTTTAAATATTTTTAAAAAATAAAAAAGTTCATAATATTATTAAAAAATATTTTTTTAATCACGAAGTAAAATAAAAAATATTTTTTTATAATTTTTTATTTTACTTCGTGATTAAGGAAGTATTTTTTAATGGTTTTTTTTTTTTACTTTCTAATTAAGGAAATGTTTTTAATGATGTTCTAAATTTATTTTATTTTTTAAAAAATATTAAAAAAATCTATATAAAAAATTACTTAAAAAAAAAATACATAAAAACACATACTATAACCCCAGCGGGAGCTTCCAGCTGGAGCCCCCAGCGGGAGCTGTAGCTTCATCCATTTTTTTATGGATGAAATAATGAGGGTAGCACAAATGTTGTAGGAGTAGGGGTGTTCATCTGGGTTCCGACTTGGGAATCGGGGTATACCCGGACCGAAACCCAAGTTTTAAACCCGGGCCGAAACCTGGACTGGATTGGTCTGGGTCAAAACCGGGCTAGAACCCAGGTGGATTAGGGTTTTTGAAACCTAGAAATCTGGGTACCAGGATTTTTATTTTTTATATTACTTTATTAAATTTTTTTTATTTGCTCAACGCTAGTTATTCATGCAAATAAATTATTTGTCTTTTTATTGGTGGCATAAGAATAAGAAGGTTTAGAAAAGATCAACACAAAGATGAAAGAAGGCTTTTTAAGCTCAAAAAGCCATCAACTTGACCATCAAGAATTCCATATAGATTGGACTCAAACTGTGGTGTTTATGGAAATTTCTCTTGGACTCAAACATGGCATATATGAATACATACAGAGAGTGAAAAGGATAAAGTAAACAAATCTGGGCTTTTTTCCTTTAACTTTCCCAACAACCAAACAGATGAATTAAAATAGAGAATCAACGAATCCATAAACAAGTTAATACCCAATACAAATTATAAAAAAATAAGTTTCCAAATATTCAAAAAACCACACGGCCACTAGCAAACAGATGGTCAAAGCATCCATCTACCACTGCATGACCCATCTCAACGATAAATAGTTCACACGCCCAATGACATACTCATGCATAGAAACATAGTTACAAGGGAGAGAGAGAGAGTATCGGAACAACAACGTAGTGGCAAAGGTTGACGGCGACAGAGATGCGGCAATGACGAAGGAGATGCGGCGGCTAAAGACCTAGGGTTTTTGCTTCTGCCGCAGCGCAATGAGAGAGAGAGAGAGAGAAGTGAGAGGGGGGGTTACTAATCAGACGGGGTTTATTTAAAAAGACTCGGGTATCGGGTATCGGGTTCGGTACCTAGGTTCCTAACCCGTACCCGCACCCGCACCCGCACCGTGTTGGTTTGGGTTTTGCGATCTGGGTTCTGGATCCGTTTTGATCCAGGCCAGAACCTGGAACTGGAATTCGGTTTTCAATGAACAGTGTTATGTAGGAGTAGTAAGGATCCCTAGTCTTGCCTATATAAAGGGGCTTGTGTTTTCCTTTAGACTCATCACATAAGGTTCTAAGGTAAAAGACTAGAATTTCCTTCTTTATAGAAAATCTCTACTCTCCTTTGTAGGCTTTTTAGTTCTCAAACCTAAATGGCTAGAAGTAAAAAATCCTATGAATCTCTTTATGCTTTCAAGAAGTTTTACAATACAACGCTAGCTCTCGATCGACCATTATTCTAAATATTTTTAAGATTAATCCCATTGTATATACAATATATTAAATATAAGAAAGCTGGCCGGTATCGATGCATGGGACCCCATGCAGCCCCGGCCCCAGGTATCCAATTCCACTTGCTATGCACACACAGCCAAAGATACACCGATCGAGTTTCTAGTGAGAGACTTCAATTTCTTCCTTTATTTCTATCTTTCTTCTTCTTCTTTAAAGAAAATAAATTAATAATCGGTCTAATGAAAATAAGTTAATTTATATGCCATATATGCAAGACACATATGGGATCGACGATGAAAATACTCTAATCACTGTAGTGAGTTAATCCTCTTCGTACAGGTTCATGGTCAGAAGGCCAGGAAAACAGGCCTGTTAATTCATAGATCAGGGTCCCAAGATTTGTCTTGACGTTAGTGCATGTCACCATATATACATGATATAATATATATATATATATATATTTATATGTATATATTTATATGATAGAAAATATAAAACATATATAATTGAAAAAAGAGATGGAGAAGAGTGAGTGAGAAAGATAGACTTTGAAGACCATCTATGCTATTCTCAATTATTTTAGATACAAAGTATTGATTCCTATTTGAGAAAATCTTATAGCTGGCCCATCTGCTCCCCCCTTAAAAACATCTTCTAATCAAAACTCGCCACGTCGTCCACCCATGAGAGAAATGTTAAAACTCCTAGGAAAGTGGCATCGGGACAAGCCTCGACACTGCCCTTGGAAGGCAAGGACAACACCATGGCTAGCCTACACGCATGCCTTGGCCCGTACTGTGACACGCACGGGGCCCCCAGCATGCAGGTCAGCAAGGTACGCTCCTGCGCGCGCCCCTGTGCACACCCTGCACGTGCCCCCGCACACGCCCACGCCTTTGCGTGTGCCCCAGCGCATGCCCTGTGTGCCCCAATGCTCATGAGCTTGCGCAGTGAGCTTGCGCGCTCCACTGCGCAAGCCCTTGCGCACACGCCTGCGCGCAGCCACGTGCAAGCTCCTGCGCGTGCGCCCTCCTGTGCACACCCCAACATATGCCCCACGCCGCACACCAGCAAGGCTAGTGGCATGCCTCACGGCATGTCATCCAGCGCACGGCTCCAGCTCGTGCCTTGCAGAGCAGGCCAGTGGCATGCCCACCAGGCATGCCAGGTGGGCATGCCATCCATCGCTTGGCTCTAGTCCATGCCTTGCAATCCAGTGCCTATGCCACTAGCCTGGGTCATGCAGCACGCACACATGGCTCATCATCATCAGGCCTTGCATGGCACCAGGCCATGTCCATCAGCAAGTCCGTGCATGGCACTATGCCATGACCATCAACAAGCCATGTTGTGCCACCTAGCCATGGTCCAACCCGAAGACCACCATGCACCATTCTAGCCCACCATGGGCCATGCATGTCACGGCCAAGATAGGTCCATGGCATTATCTTATTTCTTTTTATTTTATTTAATTATTATTTATTTGCAAGGGACCTATTGGAGGTTTCCAAGTTTTAACTCTTATAAATAGGACCCTTAGTCTTTTCTTGTACATCTTTTGACAAATTCCTTTTGGGCAGCTTTGTTATTGAGATCATACATTTTGGTGCTTAGCACTTGGGCTCTTTGGGGTGCAATTCGTGAATCCCTAAGAAGAGAATCACACTTTACAATTCGTGAATAAGTGTGATTCAATCTATCAATCTTATAAGTAATTTCCATTAACTTTCTTGTCTTTCATTGTTTCTCTATTGATACAATTATTTTATGTGCATTGTTCATTGTTTGCTCTTTGGATTATTCTTGAGAATACTTTGTGTTCTTCGAATTGTTCATTGCCATAATCCATCAATTGCCTCATTTGATCCAAGTAAACCCTTGGTGCCGCCCAACTATAGTGTTTGCCCTAATCCAACTTCCATAAATAGTCTTGCCACCACTCTCATAAAGCCCTAGCCAATTTACCATCTTCGGCCAATACTTACCTTAATTGGTTTAGCCCTAGCCGCCCACCTCCCATTTCATATTGGGGTTCCTATAAGTTTGGAACCTTAGTTGACCATATCCTCACCCATAATTGGCCATATCTTTCCTTATTGGAGTCCCAAGATTTTAGGAGTCCTTCCTAAAATCTCTCAACCAATCAATCAATCAAGCACTCTTTGTTGCCGTCCACCCTAGCCGCCCAACACTTTGCCCTAATCCCATCTTCCTTCATCCAACTCTAACCCTAAATCCTAAGTGGCGCCAACCCTAGTTTCATCTATTGTCGTGCGCCTCCATCACCCATTGCAACCTCACAAGCCATCATCATTCTCACCAACTCACACGCCAAGCCAAGCCTAAACACCTAACCTCATCCTACCAAAGTTGCCATCTTGGTAACCTTTGATCACGAGTTAAGCAAGAGAGGAACGAGTTCTCGTTCAACACAAGGAGATCCTAGGCACGGAGGTCTTAGTGTTTAGGGACTTGACTAGGGTCCCTAACAAGAAAGCTTGAGGCGCATGACACATAAATCCATTTTAATCACAGACCCTCTTCTTCTTCTTATTCAAAACCCATCCCTCAGCACCCTTTCTCCCGTGCAAAACTATTGTGACTGATGGACCACAGAGCCAGCCATCACACCAAAACAAATTGCACCCTCGGCACCCTTTCTCCCTTGCTTACCAACGTAATTGTCGTGACCCATAGACCGAAGCCAGCCACCCTTTCTACATTGCCCTCTCTCATTGCCATCACCGTGATGGACATCCAAGAAGGGTCATTCGTAATACCACTGGAGGGCTAAACGTGCCGAGGCTAGGAGGGTGGCAATGGAGTGCATGCATGGCTCAGGTGATGGGTCCTTGGGCGCCCAAGACAAAGTCAACTAGAGGAGGATCAAATTGTTAGCCAAATTCTTTGATTTTAGGGGTTGATTGGCAAATCCCTTGAATTTAGGGGAGAAGGCAAACCCATTGATTTTAGGGGATTGTACGGTTGCTAGAGGATTGACTGAATATCTCCTTCAAATTAGGGAGATTATCTACTTGTTAATTTGTTTCAGTTTGTTTCCTTTATTTTAGGAGTTGTTGGGATTGTTTCCTTAATTTTAGAAGTTTGACTTGTTTTGAAATTGTTATTTCAAATTTCAAAAGAAGTTGTTAGAGGGAATAAGTGGGGGAAGGCTAGCCGAACCCTAGTACTATTTATTTCGTGTTTGCATTGTAATTGGGGTATTATGCTATTTTTAATAAAAGTGAAGCTTATGCTATGTCACCCTAATTTTCGAGAATTTAGTGATAGCCCAAGTTAGTCTTAATTTTCACCATCAAACCAATCGGATATTGGTGTTGCCTTGAGGTAACCCTAGATTCAATCACCCAACACGCCACAAACACTTGAGTGAAAGTGAGGCTTCTATCATTGGTGCTTTTGTTGAGAGCGTCCAGCACAAGGAGAGGAAGCCATGACCAATCGACAACCAACTCATAAGGAGCGGATTGAGAACATTGAAGCCACTTTGGAGGCACAACACACTACCTCCAATGAATGGCTTGGAAGGTTAGAGAAGGTGCTCCACCAATTGGTGGATGAAAGGAGGAATGGAGAGAGGAGGCACCATAGGAGAAGAGCCCATAGTCCGGAGGGTTCTGTTGGATCTAGAAGAAGCCAACGATGAGAGAGGGTGGAAAACTCGGATTCATCTTCTCAAGATTCCTCAAGCACTCATGAGAAATCAACTGGGGAAAGTGAAGGAGAAAGAGGGAACCGTGATGTGAGGAGAGGAGCACGTAGGGGGGAAGTTCTCAAGCCAAAGATGGACAAAGTTCAATGGTGATGACCTGAGCACATGGGTTAGTAGAGCCGAGCAATACTTTGAATAGAACCACATAAAGGGCCATGCAAAAGTGTCCTATGCCACCTACTTCCTTGAGGGGGAGGCCAACCAATGGTGGCAATGGATGGGGAAGACATATGGAGCTCAAAGGAGGGAGTTGAAATGGAGGAAGTTTGTCAAGGAGCTTTTGAGGAGGTTCGGGGCAACCGAGTATATGGACTACCATGAGACTTTCTCAAAGATCAAACAAACCAGATCTTTAAGGGATTATCAAAAGGAGTTCGAGTACTTGTCCACTAGAGTACATGGGTGGTCGGAGAAGGCCCTCATTGTGACCTTTGTGGGCGGCTTGAAAAGTGAGTTGGCGGCAGAGGTAAAACTTAAGAAGCCGAAGACCTTGATGCAAGCCTTGGAGGTTGCACGGATTAAGGATGATCAACTCCAAAATTTGAGGAAGAATAGCTGTTTGGAGGTGAGGAAACCACCCCCAATGGTTCCCAAGTTTGATGCAAACCAAACTTTTAGCAAGGACTTCTCACTGGGAGGTCCTAGTGGAGGTGCATAAAGTGGAACCAAACCATTACCCGCGAGAGCGAAGAGGCTACCTTGGGAAGAGATACAATAAATAAGAGAGAAGGGGTTTTGTTTCAATTGCAATGAGAGGTTCACAATGGACCAGAGATGCAAAGCCAAGCAAAATTCTCTCATAAAGATGGAGTCGGAGGAAGAGGAAGACATAGGGGAGGAAGACCAAGGGCGAGAAGAGCAAGAACAAGATGAAGTCGTGAGGGGAGATCCACAAATTTCTATCCATGCATTGACGAGTGTTGTGGGGCCTAGAATTATGAAAACACAAGCTCATATTGGCAAGATAGAGGTAACAGTTTTTGTTGATAATGGCTCATTCCTAAACTTCATCAACTCTAAAGTGGCCGAGAGCTTGGGGTTGCCTATGACTTCTATCACTTCATTCGAGGTCAAGATAGCTAGTAGGGAGAAGATGAGGTGGATTGTAGTGGATTTATATTTTTTGCCTATTGTGGGGTAAATGACTATGGAGTTTATGATGGGGGCAAATGGGTTGCCTATTTAAAAAAGTATGTTTGAAAACACAAGGCCTTGAAATTGTAGTGGATTTATATTTTTTGCCTATTGTGGGGTTGGACGTTGTGTTGGGTGTGCAATGGCTAGAGGAGTTAGGGAAGATAGTCTCGGACTATAGAAAAATGACTATGGAGTTTATGATGGGGGCAAATGGGTGACCATTAGGATGAATGGAAGATGGGGATGTAAGGCCGTGGGGCCTAATGAGATGGAGAAGCTATTGAGACAAGGGGCAATGTTTTGCTATCAGATTGGCCTCCCAACTGAGGGGCTTGAGTGAGGGACATGAAGTGGAAGATGGGGGGCATGGAGAGGGAGTTAGGCCAAGGTTCCTAATGACTTGAGAGAGTATGTGAGGAAGGGTGGCCAAGTGGCAACCGAAAGCCTTGATTCAATGGAGGAGGGCTCCCAACCGGAGATGCTACATGGGAGAGTGTTTGGGTTCTCAAGAATCAATTCCTAGATTTGGACCTTCAGGACAAGGTCGGTCTTGAAGGGGGGAGGATTGATGGAGATCCAAGAAGGACTATTCGTAATGCCACTAGGAGGGCTAGGCGTGCTGAGGCAAGGAGGGTGGCTTTGGAGTGCATGCATGGATCGGGTGATGGGTCCTTGGGCGCCCAAGACAAGGTTAACTAGAGGAAGATCAAGTTGTTAGCCAAATTCCTTTATTTTAGAGGTTAATTGGCAAATCTGTTGAATTTAGGGGAGGAGGCAAACCCCTTGATTTTAGGGGATTGGACGGTTGCTAGAGGATTCACCTAATATCTCCTTCAAATTAGGGAGATTATCTATTTGTTAATTTGTTTAAGTTTGTTTTCTTTATTTTAGGAGTTGTTGGGATTGTTTCCTTAATTTTAGAAGTTTAACTTGTTTTTGGATTGTGATTTCAAATTTCAAAAGAAGTTGTTAGAGGGAATATGTGGGGAAAGGCTAACCGAACCCTAGTACTATTTATTTTGGGTTTGCATTGTAATTTAGGCATTATGCTATTTTCAATAAAAGTGAAGCTTATATTTTGTCACCCTAATTTTCGAGAATTGAGTGATCGCCCGAGTTAGTCTTAATTTTCACCATCATACCAATCGGATCTTGGTGTTGCCTTGAGGTAACCCTAGATTCAATCTCCCAACACGCCACAAACATTTTAGTGAGAGTGAGGCTTCCATCACACTGTTGTGGCCCTATCTTCTAATATCCATTCAAGCCGATGATGACCCTCAACGTTAAGGGTGCAAATGGTCTGATCCGGTCTGACGATGGACCGAATATTTTCGGTCCATCATTTTTCGGGACCGGACCAGACCGAACACCCAAAGGGACCGGACGGCCTAATTTTTTTATTTTTTTTAAATAATTAATAAAAAATTATTTAAAATACTAAATTAAATTAAGTGACTTATTATTATGGATTATGTAACAAACTCAATAAAAAAATATTTTATATGATCAATGATAATAAATTAGATAAAAATTATATTATTAATTTATATAATTAACTAATTGATATTATATATTAGCTAATTCATAGAATATTAACAGGTGTTAATAACATATTTAAAATTTTATATTGTTAATAGTGATAGGTTAGATGATGATATATATAAAATATTGTTAATTTATAGAATATTAACAAGTATTAATAACATATTTAAAATTTTATATTGTTAATCGTACAATTATTATATAAATAATATATATAAAATATTTTTTTATTTTTATTTTTCATTTGGTCCGATCTGGAAAAATCCTAGACTGTGGACCAGACCGAAACTTTTCGATCCTCTAAAACGTGGACCGAGACCGACCGGTCTCAGTCTCGATCTGGTCCGGTCCAGACCGAAACAGTCGATCCTTTTGGTCTGACCGGATCGTTTATCACCCCTACTCAATGTAGGTACTTTTCTATGAATCTAGCTTTGTTGGCCATTTCCTAGACCTAGATTGGTATCTAAGTAGATAAAAAAAAGTTTGATCTAACAATTATGCCCACCCCAAACCGATCGTCTTCAAAACCTACTACTAATATATTTGCAAGATCCAGCACGTGGTTAGGTATTAGAAATTTTACCTATGGTTATTAGAATCATTGGGCATATTGAGGCCTTTCAAGTTATGAATTCTCATCACATTCGTGGATCTTATTTTTGGGACATTAGATTTTGTCGTGCAGCAATTAGGAAGGGGTGCGGCAAAAATTGTTCTTCTCTAAGATGGAGTTTTGTTCTTCAGGAGGGGCTCGGAAGCCGTATCGTATTTGTGTGTTTTTGTGTTTTCAGACGATGACATTTTCAATTTACTAAAGTTTGATGCTCCTCATAAAATTAGTGTATGGAGTGTTGAGGTCAAGCTTTTATTGGAGGGTGTTGAGCCCTTGAAAACGGTCCATCCGTTCTAAAGAGGGACCATTGCTATTTATAGAGAAATTACAAAGTGAAGTGATAAGGTACATATATTTGAAAATCAAATCTCTTGATTTGATAATTTTGAAAATAAAATAAAATCAAGATAATACCAAATCAAATTCTTCAATTGATATTATCTCCAACATCCTCTCTCAAAGTCAAGATAGAGATCCTGAGTTTGAAATTTGAGTGTAGACTTCAAATTCATTGATTGATCACCAATGAGATGATAAAAGTAGTATTGGTGATGAAGTGTATGGCAACTGGAACATCAAATTTAAAGTTATGGCCAATAATAGACTATATATAGCCTTGGTGACTTGGTCAACTATAGGCCCAAAATCAAAAGGCCAAAAATAGTTATGAGGTTTCGAATAATTTTTACTATAAACTAGGGGTGAAAATCGACGTTATCGGCACGGTTTTTGGGCAAAATTGACGCCGACCAACGTCTAAAAAACTGGGGGAGCAACCGACCGTAACCAGTTGATGGGAAGGAGGAAACCGATGGAGGCGGTTCTCTGTCGGCATCAGTTCCCCTATCGGCAAGATTCTACTGCGGAAGAGAGAGAGAGAGAGTTGAATAGGAGAGAGAGAGAGAGAGAGAGAGAGAGAGAGAGAGAGTTGCAGAAGAGATCGAAAAATGGAAGAAGGTTGGGGAAGAAGAAGACTCCATACCGAAACGACGCCGTTCCATATAAGTTTAAGTGGAATAGAGTTGTTTCAGACATATATATTTTTTTTAACGTCCTAAATAAAACGACGTCATTTGGTTTAATACCAAACGGAGTCATTTCTATTATCTATCGTATACATATAGGTATAGAATGACGCCGTTCCATTTAAACTTAAGTGGAACGGCGTCATTTTGATTAGTGTATATTAAAAAAAAAAAAATTAAGATATCGGTCGGTTCAGTAGTCTGGCCGATCTTCAAACCGGGACCGAACCACTGAACGTCGATTTTTGTAATATTCCACCACACGCCGGCCGGTTCTCCATCGGTTCCTGCCGGTTCCTGACGCGGCCGGCCGGTTCGCATCGACGGCAACCGGTTGCGTAGGTTTCTGTACAGCCCTACAATAAACTAAAACGTCAATAGCTAATAAGGATACTTCAAATCATGCGTAGATTTGAGATGAGACATAATTGAATGACGATGAAAATTTTGTGAAAGGTAAAACTAGAAATTTTAAAAAAATAGTCTTTTAGATTAAACTTGGCGTTAGCTAATGACTCTGATACTATGATAGAAAATATAAAACATATATAATTAAAAAAGAGATGGAGAAGATATATATATATATATATATAAATATATATATGATCCTATATATGCAAGCAATGTCATTCGTGTCTACAAGCTAATTAGTATGCAGAGGAGTCCAAACTCCAAAGACATTCTGTCAATTTTAGTTAAGTTGGTGCTACATGACAACAATTGGTGATCCTGAGTTACCCACCTAGTCATGACAAAACATTAACATAATTCATCCACCACAACCACCTCCTTTATACATATATATAATTATATCCAACTAATTTATCCGCAATTCAATAGGCGGTATGATCATATGATTCATATATTGCTTCAACTTAATTATTACTGCTCCTTTGTCACTTTGGTTTTGGTTATAGCTAGCTACTAGCTATATAACCAAAAACTAGCTAGTAGTTAAATATCTTGGTGAAGTAGTCCTCATTATCGTGCTAACAAAAATGAAGTCCCGGTAATTAATTACTTCGAAAATATTGATTAAATGAACATTTCTAGATCGGCCACTACAAGAAAAATGAACATTTTTAACGAGTTATTTACGATAAAAATGACCATTTATGATGAGAATAAACTTATTATTATATAAAAAAATAACTGACAACAAATAAACAGTTTTCTTGTAATGAGAGAAAAGTTGCATGGTCTCATCCATCCGATACCCAGCTTCTATATCTAGGGCAGGGAAACTAATACAACTTGTGCATTTGACTCAAGTCTAATATGAAATTAAAGACTTGGGAGTTTAGTATTATTTAGGTTTAGGTTAAACAAGGTCAACTCAATAAATAGACACAATTAAGAAATGAGTTAATAACGATTTAATCCGTAAAATCCACTATTGACTCGTATAATCTTAAAATTTAAAAACCAATTTTTTGCTATATATAATTAGATCTACACGTGCAGAGAATATAGCTTTGGCCATAAATCTCACCATGAATGTTTAGTACAATTGATATAACTTGTACTTCAAATATATCAAATTTATTAATTATAATGATTAATTGGATAAATTCAGCTCATTTATTTAAACCGCATACTCATGAGAATTTAAAATTCATACTACTTCATCTCATCTTATCATTACCATAAATAATTTAATTTTTATTTTATTATTTACAAACGATCTCAACTCATCTCTGAATCCAAACTACTCTGAATATGAATATTCTTCTATCCACTCAAATTCAAAATGGTTGAAATGGGTTGAAATAGAATTATCAGCTCCCCCTCCTCGCCTAATTCCCAATATCCGTGGCCATATTCCTGTACGTTTACACTTTAGGCAACTCCAACTCCAAGAAAGGCAATCATGGTGGGGAAAGAAATTGGAAAAGGTTCAAGAGGTGTAGAAGCTCCCTTAAGCAACAAGATCAAGAGAAAAAGCAAGGAGAGTAAAGTTAAAGGTTCTTTAAGTTTTTTAGTTGGAGCTTTTGAAAGAAACCATTTCCCCCACTCTCACTTTATACCAATCAGTTAACCCTTAACTTGGAGATCACGTCGGATCGGTGGAATTTTAAATTTATTCATAAAGAAATAAATTCGATCCGAAATTAACAATATTATTATATCTTGAAAATTGATGACCATAACACAAACATTAAAAGAGTACTCATTTATGACGAATGATGTCACGATGATCATAACCCAAATTATATATATATATATGGTTACAAACATTATTAATTGTGGTAGCTAGCTAGGGAATGCCACCGATCGAAACAGCCTGGAAAGAAATTAGATGCTGTGGACGGCGCTAGCTAATTCCATATCATAGATCGCGGGCGGGCTTTTGTCACCGAAATCATACCTATAGCCAGCTTTAAATAATATACCTCGCTCTTCACATTTACAAGCTATAGCGCCGTCCAAATAATTCTTGGATCGATTTTGTGTACTACTTGTTCCCTAACACCCTAGACCTTATATATATATATATATAATATTAGTGGAGCTCTTCAAAGTTAATGTTATATATTTTAATTTTTTTTTACTTAATAATTAAGAAAGTAACTATCAATAAAATTATATATATTTTTTATTTTTTTCTTAATGAAGAATGTTAAAATAATATTTAAAAAAATAAAAATAAAAAATTTATAACTAACGGTGCTAAGACCCGCTAGCATGATCATATATATATATATATATACTAGCGGTTGGGTAATGTGCGAGGCACATTTGCCCAGTTAAAAAATAATTTATTTTGTAAAATATAAATATGTTTTGGATTAAAAAAAAGAAAACGTAATCATAAGTAAAATAAGTAGTATATAGAGAATTTTCTTATGAACTTAATTTCTGTACCTAACAAGTAAAAAGAGATGTGGAGAATTTTTGTGATAGTGATAGTACTTCACTGCATAAATCGAAGCAATCCAACCGAAGAAAAAAAAATGAGAAGTGGTAAAATGAAGGGTTGGATTTAAATCTTAAAAATTTTAATGTACCAGCAGCAGCCTCGTCTTTCAAAAAACAACACACGTAGACATCATATCCTTAGATATGATTTGGATCGATGTATTAATAGTAGTGACATGGTTTGTGAATAGTAATATATAAAATTATTTGGATTAAGATGTTTTATTTGATTGTAGAAAATGAGAGAAAAAAAGTTAAAATAAAAATATTATAAAAGTTAAAATATTATTGGAATATAATTTTTTAATGTAGTTTTTGTTTTAAATTTAAAAAATTTATATTTAAGAAAATTGTAATGATTAGATTAACAAATAAAAAAATATTTTATATTTAAATAATATTTTAAAAAATATATAAAAGTTTCTGAAAACCTAAGAATCTATTAATCTCTTCCTCGAACTCAATAATTTTGTTTGAGAAGAGATAGATTGTCAATTCCCTCCTGATCCAATGATGTTGTAAATTTTTTATTTTTTTAAAAATGTTTATGATGATTAAAAAAATACATGAAAAAAAGAAAAGAAAAATAAAAAAATGAAATACATATTCATGACATATTTTCAGGTTACTTTTTTATTAGTTGTAGCAGTTCTCTTTAGTTAATTAAGAATATTATCATATTTAAATTATGTTAAAACTCTAATTATTTATATAGTTATACTTTTTTAAAAATATTTAACAAAATTTCATTATTTATTTAATGATGAAATATTAGTATTTTATAAATGGCTTGGTTATTTTGAAATTAGTGGTACTTGTGTAAAATCCTGTATGGCGTAAGATTTTCTAATTGATAAGAGAAAAGCACGTTTGCCACATCTGTCAAATTGAAGAAATAAATAAAGTGTAATTTCAAATATTAAAATAGTCTAATGTATAAGAATAAAATTATTATTTATTTATGTTCATAATTTATTATGAAATTTAAATTATATTAAAAATTCAAATTAATTAGATAGTTTTTTTCTCTTAAAAATGTACAGTAAAATTTCATCATTTATTTAATGATAAAAAATTAGTATTGTATAAATTAAAGTTGATTTTTAGTGTATGATATAATAAACAGTAATAGGATATGTGAAAAAAAACATGCGAAGAAAAAAAAAAAAACTTCTTTATTGATCATTTAAAACTTAAAAATCAATATTTTTTTCACTTTTTCTTTCTTCCTCTCTCTCATTCCCTATGCACGATTGCGGTATTACGTCGCACATTGGCATTCACACGAATAAAAAAAAAATCTTTACTGTTCATCGTTCATCATATAGTTAATGAATAGTAATAAGATAAGATAAGATAAGATTAAAAAAAAAAAAAACCGGCAGATTTAGAGTTACTGTTCATGATAAACAGTAATAAATAGTAACATTATACGCACTTTTAAGTATAGGCAGATATATGAGACTAACACAGGAATATTTTTTTTATAACAAATTAACAAATTATTTGAAGGTCGCTCAAGAGGTTATTCTGGACTTAGTAATATAATGTGAGAGGGAACACTCCAACAGGAGGAAAATACGTCCTACGTAGAATTCATGATGATGTGTCGCATTTTATCAGTTAATTCTTCTATTTATTATTTATATATTAAATATTTAATAAAATAATAATAAAAATTAAAAAATATCTAATGTATACAAATTATGTAAATAATAGGAAGTTGTATAAATTTTTTATTAATATAAGGATGTGTTTGGTTATTGAAATAACTCTAGTCATCTCAATTCATTTTAAACTAATTATTGATAAAATTTATTATTTTTTAAATTTTTATAAAAAATTTAAATCTTTCACAACATTGAACATGTCTAGTATATATATTTAAACGCATATTTTAATTTATTTATATTTAAATACATTTAATAAAATCAAAATATTATTATTCACGTAACAATTCAAAACATATCAATTCAAATCATATAAATTATCCTAATATCTAAATATAGCGTTGTATTCATGTGATCATTCACCTTCCCTTTGCACCCAAAATTAAAAAAAAAAAAAAAGTGTCGTGAAATTTCCCAAACAGCTGACACCAGATTATTTACTTCATTGTATATCAATAAGAGCATTGACATTGGCTTCATCAAAAGCTTAGTCAAATGTAAAATATAATGAATTTCATCAAAAGAGAGCTGCATTTGATTAGCCAAAGAGATAAATGTAAAACTTTGAGGTACAGTAAATTTATAGGTTTCTTCAAATTTAAAGAGCTACTGTTCACTTATCAAATTTATTTTTTATTCACTTTTAATCTCCAATGGTCATTTTTATTCACGTTTAATCTCTAACTATCTTGTAATAATAATGTAAGAATTAAATTAAATTATTAATTAATATATGATTAGTGTAATTATAAAATATAAAAAAAATATTATTATTAAAAAAATAAAATATTATTATTAAAAAAATATTATTATTTTATTATTTTGATGAATTCAATAGCTAATTCAATGTAGAGTTATGGATAAGAAAGTTTTAGATATATGAAAAATATATATTTTTTATCAAAATTTAAAGATAAATTTAATGAATCAAATGTCAATGTTCTAAGGAGACTAGTGCCTCACCCACAAAGGCTGAGGACGACACGTCACACGGTGCAACACTGCAGCTTGCGTCTTCTTCACGACTACGCTCCCCCGGACCACGTCACCACAAGAACCAGCCAATTTAATGCTCCCACGTGTGAACATCTCAACTACATGTCAAGCCTAACGCCTCCTTATTATTTAATATCATTATTTTCCTCTCTCTATTTTTTTTGACCTCTTTTAACGGTCATCATTGACAAAGGTGGCAGCTTAATTAGCAAGTAATTACATACTGATTTCCTTTCCTTTTGATGAACTGACAGATCAGTTTAATTCTTAATCATTTTGTATTGATTAAGATTGGGTTTGAATAGTGAGATATTGATATTACGTGAATAATAATAATAAAAATAATAAATTATTTTAAAAATTCTCAATACTCAGACCTAAATTCCCATACTAGCCTCCCATATTTGAACAGTTGGTCACAATTAACCTTCCATTCCGCGTACCAGTGTTCAAATGTGGCTGCAAAAGTAAAACGTGTCGGTGTCGTCTTTTACGACTTTGTATATCACAGCTTGGGCTCCTCTTTTTGAGGTTTTTTCTTTTTTTTTTTTTTTTTTTAACCCCTCATGAAAAGGGTATGGCCACGGGAACACGTTGCCACAGTTCTCTTTAACACTCACTTGGCCACTACTCCTACCCTCTCTCTCTCTCTCACTCTCTCAGCTAAATGCACTCACCCTTTTGCCCATTTTTAAGTCTCACTCAATCTTCTGAAAACCTCATCCACAACTTCATCCTCTTCTTCTTCTGCTTGTTATCTTTACTTACATTTTTCAGAATCTATCGAAAATGTTCCATCTCTTTCAAACAATGGAAAGAAGAAGCCATGTATTAACAAGAGTGTATCCGATGTCCCTCCAGCTGATCCTGATGATCATGTCTATGCAGGCAATGGCAAGCACAGCAGTAGCCACCTCGTCCAAGTACCAGACCGAATGCACAATGTGCTCCTCATGTGAGAATCCTTGCAACCAAGTTCCCTCACCCCCACCGCCCTCCCCGCCTCCACCATCCCCCACCACTTCCAACTGCCCACCTCCGCCATCCCCACCCAGCTCTGGCGGCTCCTACAACTACTACTCTCCACCCCCACCCGTCATTGGTGGCACTTTCTATCCCCCGCCAAATAGTTATAACAAGAACTACCCGGCGCCGCCGCCACCTAATCCAATTGTTCCCTACTTTCCATTCTACTACTACAGCCCTCCTCCTCCATCTATTGGCAAGTCTATCAAGTTGACGGGTTCTTTGGTTTATACGATCATTACTGTTGGGGTTTCTTTTTTCATTTCGTTGTTTTGATGTTAAAGAAAATAGGGTGGAATAATGAGGCAGGTTGGCAGATCTAGGAACTTGGCAGGTAAGAGAAAGAAAGGGTCTTGATCTTCAAACTTCAAAGAAGCAAAGAAATTTGGTGTTGAGACTTGGGTCTTTGGTTGTTGCTTCAGTATTTACGATAGTTCCATTCTTTCACTCTGCATGATCAAGAGGTGAACCATGGTTTCCGTGCACTGGGACCTGAAAACCAGGAATTCTGACTCATTTCAAGTACTCCCTCTCACCCTCTTTCTTTCTATTTCTCTCTGTCCAGGGACGTGGTCTGTAATTTGTTACAAATTGTACCAAATTTTATTTCCGTTCAATACAAAATATTTTATGCAAGTAAGAGATCAACTAGTCACTTTTCTTAAGGGATTTTAGTGCCCCATCGAACTCTTAAAGCATTCGTGATTATATATGAATTACTTTCATTTGGCTCAGAATCCAGATGGTGATGGACGGATTGTAGTTCAGTCAACCTAATTATCAGTTATTCAGTGATGCTAAAAACAGTCACTGTCCAGACGATTTTGCTTATCTGATGCTGAAGTGGATTTGGGTGCTGATCTGAATTTATGGCCAATAATTGCAGGACCATTCCTGCTGCATATAATTGCAGATCACATTTTATATACAATTCCTGGTAGAATAGTTCTACTTTATCATTTAATGTAGGGTGGCTGATGATCAGATGCAACATAAATCGGTCCAAATTCAAAAATTTCTGAAGAAGTTGAAATCTTGTCCAACGAGCCTTACTTCGCCGAGCAGTTAAAAGTTACTATTCTAAGAAATTTCAATTTTTTAGACCCACATCCAGCCATAAGGCAAAAGATATCACTGTTAAAAGATGCTCTTCGTTTTGGAATTTTTACAAAAAAACAAAAAAAAATTTACAAGTCTCGTACTTGATGCTCTACATTCTCCAATGTCAAAAACTTTTTTCCCGAAACAATTTTTTATTCACACCAAACAGCTTTGTATTATTACTATTTTCTATAAACTTTGAGCCAGCCCAGCCCTCCTTTCAACATTTCTTTCCCTCTCTTATGTATTCCGCAGCAGTGAAACCCATGATTTTTGTTGAGATAAATATGCGAGGCACTTCATACAATGTAGTTCCGACTAATCGCGTACGTTGTACACAAAGGATCCTGGAAGGAAGGTCCTATTCTCTGACATCGAGGATTCTACATATGGGACTGTATAAACAGTGAAATATATGAACGGTTGGCTGCTGCAGATTCATAATTTAGCTCCTCAAAAACCAACCCTCAAAAGTTGCAAGGGTGGCCACCATCAATCATATATATATATATATATATATATATATATAAAGGTTGATGAGAGGACTTGTTGCTTTATTACTGTGCTGTCACGAATATGGTGCACCAAAGTTGTGCTTTTCTCTCACAGTTCCATGTGCAAATAGAGTGGCATGTCCTTTTCTCGGCATAAACAGGAAAATTAAGGGGAAGAAAGGCATATAGACCCTTTTCTTAAAGTGTTTAATAAAGTGGTCCATATATATATATTTTATAAGCGCTCAATTAGATCGTGCACCGTTTGATCATGAATGTATTGCCTGCGTGGTGGAATTGAGAAATCTCAAATGCCATTATGCAACATTGGCAGGGAGCCAGCAAGTGAGCTGCTAGACACATTCTGATTGGAGGAAACAAACAGAAAGAAGGAAAGAGAGAAATAAAATGTGGATGGGAGCAAAAGAGGTGGACAAGTTGGAGGTACGATTGGGTGGAAGGCAGGTAAGATGGAATGATGGATGGTGGAGGGAGGGGTCCAGGTCTAGGACATCCAAACAAGGCAGGCACTAGCCATCAATTAAAACACTCGTGAGAATTTAAATAAAAATTAAAAATTAAATAAAATATTAAATTTAAATTCAAGAAAATATGATTCTAATACTAGACATTACGATTTGGTGCCTCTTTATGATCCTTTCTCTGATAGGAAAAGATGAAAAAGGGTTAAGAGTGACTGATACAAGAAAGAAAACAAAAAGCACCATGCATTTGTACAAAGCTTAAAAAGATATTGTCTGTAGGCCAATATAACTGGGACAGTATGTTTTAATGTCATTAGGGGTTCCACCAAGATTTCTCAATGAAAAATTCTATTTCTAAATCTCATACACCACACACCAACTTTTTTATGATTTTTTTAATTTTATTCTCTTATCAAATATGTGGTATATGAATTATGAGTAGAATAATTCAATTATTTTAAGAATAATAAAATCAAAAAACTTTCTCAATTCTAATGGCCTATTCTCTCTCTCTCTCTCTCTGCAATAATTCAATGCAGTAGACTCTGTTACATGATTTGTGCTATTTATTACAACTCCCATGGCGAGTAGACAAAATCACTTTAAAAGGGCTTTAAATATTTTTTCATCTTGGTCATTACTTTCCACAGTAGGATGGACCGTACATCTTGGGTATTGATCAAATTCCTCTGGATTTTTTTTTTTTTCAAAAATAAAAAGTTTTCAAACTTTGGGCGGGCTGCCGGGTTTCGCCTATGCTATGGTTTCACCAAATCCCCGAGCTTTGGACAATGTTCGAAAAATGTGACATGTCGCAAAAGGTGGAATCGCCGTGTCACTTGATCCTCTCAATTTTTTTAAATAAGACCCGTAATTTATATGAATAATTCTACTTGCATACGGGAGGGGTACCCCCCGTGTACCCGTGGGTCCACGTCAGCCTAAGTGAAACGGTGCATTCGGCATTCGCATCACCTAATGACTGACGATTCGGTGCGTTCGAAACCCAGATCCTCGTTCATTTTCCCTCACCTCAGTAACGGCTCAGCTAGGTAGATGGCCATGGAACCCCGCAAGGAACACAACAAGCTTCACAAGCAAGGTACGAAGACTATTCACGCAGGGAGGTACGATGGGTGGTCATCGTCTTTGGCTGAAACAAGCTTCCCCACCGACGTGCAGGAAGACAAAACACAAAGGGAGGTTCAAGTTGTTCTCATCTTCTATATCGCATCTTCTTCTTCGTATTCCCTAAACCGAATCAGTCATTGGTAGTGTTTCTTCGATGGGCGATTTCTTTGTTCCCAAAATCACCGAATTTGTATATACACATGAGGAGGTTTACACGGAAACAAAAACCCTAACCCTAACCCTAAAGTTTTACATTTGAAATTCTTTTAGATTCGAAATATCATTTCATTTAGATTCGAAATTGCAGCTGATTTCGAAATTTGTTTAGATTCGAAACCTCTCAGATTAACCTGCATCGATATATACTCTGTTTTTTTTTTCTTGACTGTTTCCTTTCATTTCTTCTTCTCCCTTCAGTTTGACATAGGTGAAGCAATGATTTCAAGTTTAATTGGCATGTGGAGACTTCAGTACTAATTGATAACCATTTGTTTCTTCATTGCTACTGCTGTGGGTTTTATTGTTTTGTATAGGAATAGATGAGTGTTCCCTTGAAAAGTCCTATTATACTTGTGCTAACATTCACATAGCATCTGAATTTTCCTTTGTGATATTGACTGAAAGTGTTTCCTAGAACAAATAAGCATAACTCATGTGTGTAGTAATTATTAACCTATAGTGTATCTCCAGAAACCGTACCCTCACCCTAACCATAACTTGTGTAATCATGTGGTATTGAATGAGAGGCTATATTTAGGCAGCCAAGTGTTATGGACAATTGCAACGAAAATAAGCGGTGCAAGATGTTGAACAATGCAAGATTTTGAACAATTGCATATGCAGTCCAAAAGTTTTTCTTTTGGCTCCCGGGTTTGTAGTCTGAAGCATTTGATATTCTATTAAATTTATGGAACTCTATATGCATTACTTATGCAGTCCAAACATGAAGTTTAAAATTGATACTATGAGTATATTATAATTAGCATCTGCTTCTTTCTTGTTGTCTTAGATCATGTTGTTAGGATATATGTGGTCAACTCTAAATGGTGGGATGGGCTATGTTGTGTTTGAGTTAAGGTGGGATGAAATTGCGTTTTAATATTTTCTGCTTACTGTATTTATGGTAGCAAGCAACTAAAATGGTGATTAATTATTCACTTGGTTGTTCTATTTTTCTGAAAATTGTATTGGATTAAATTTAAGAATATGTTATCATCCACCACGGGCTCATCTTTATCTATTGGTAAACGAAGTATGGGTCAACCATTATGCTTTTGTGAAGTTGAAGCCCAAGTGAGATACTCATCTACTACAAGAAATCTAGGACGACCCTTCTTAGGGTGTCCTAAGTACAACACAAAGGTAACTACATTCATGTTTAATAAAATTTTTAATATTATGTGAATCTAACATGTTTCCAAAATATGTTTAAAATGATTAGAGATTACCATATTGTAAGTATTTCAAGTGGGTAGAGGAGGATGAATACAGGAAGTCCGATCTTCGAGAAATTCACAATGAACTATTAAGAACCAAGAAAGAGCTGAAGAAAATACTGGATGATATCGAAAAGAGCAAGATTGATCTATGTAAAAGAGCTGATGAGATTGAGATGAAAGAGATGGAGCTATCCCATAGAAATGAGGAGGTTGTGAACAAGGAGATGGCGCTTGTTGTACGCGAAGCTAAATTAAGACGTTCACGCACACTACTCCGGGTGTATTGGGCATTTACATTTGTTGTAGCATGTTATTTGTGTTGTCGATAAGTGACTTAGGGTTAGTATGATTGTGTAGATTAAGACACTCAGAATATTTTCAAAGTGTAAGTCATTTTTGTATTTTTATTTTTATGTTAATGAGTTGTGGAAGAAACTGGATGAAGCTACTGTGTTTGATATTTTTATGTTAATGACTTGTAGTTATTAAGCAACATTTAACTTTTAGTCAAGCAGGATAGTGTTTCAGTTACTAAGTAAGGAAAAAAGCATGTATTTTTATCTCAAAACCACTGGACACTTGCTCCCGTTACCCTGCCCTGAACAATTCTTTTTTTTTTTTTTTATAAGTATTAATAAGAATAGGCATACCCTGCCCTGAACTACCATCCGAACATACTTGCTTTTCACACGACTTTTGACTTCCGCATGTCAAGTTACCTGTATAATCAGAACCATTTCCTTGAATCCTTCCAAGAGATAATTTAAAGGAATTGAGATATTGAAGCTGAAGATACTTTCCAAGACCACTGGGACACCAGGATCGTATGACTAATCTATGTTAAGGTGTAATTCTTTGGTTAAAATAGTCATGTTTCTCTGATGTTAGGGCAATTCTTTGGTTATGCAGGTCATGTTTCTCCAGAGCCTAACAGGAAGTCCACATTGATAGCTAGACATAAATATAAATACATAATCTTTCCATTAATTAAGAAGTAACCTGCATTAACCTATGCCATTTACAAAGTGACATTCACGGATGTTTAAATACAAAAAGTCAACTAGCCAGTTGTAATTACATGGCTCATATCCTTTTACAAAAAGTGATTACAAAAAATCAACTTACATTCAGTGATTACATGGCTCAACAGCCCCATATCCAATTTAATTTCAACAAAAATGTTTAAATACCCAACCACATAAACTATATATCCAAATATTATGTAAATTAGTTCTTTTGTCCACCCAACCATGGTTGAATTAGTTGTGATCCATGGAGTCCAATTTGCACCGATTGTGATCCATCCAACCCAATCGACATCGGTTGTGATCCATCCAAATCAAATTGCATCTGTAAGGATTAATATGCAAATATTAGTGTCATTTCAATGTTACTAATTGAATCTAAAAAGTCAAGAAATATTACACTTTCTTGACTCCCAACCACTGTTTCTCTGAGCTGGGATCCACCAATTACATTAACTAATCTGTCTTGAACATGCTGGTCATAAATAACAAAAATCAATACATAAATATAAGAACTCAAATATTAATATAAAAAAAATAATATAGTTGCAAGTAACCAACATTGGATATATCTATCTCTGATGGGCCAAATAAATTCCTGCATGTGTTTGGCACTGGTGTATCTCCTTCATCTCTCTAATAAACAAGTAGCATTGGCCATTTGTTAGTTTTTGCATAAATAAAATAATCCGCATAAACATGTATATTTAAAATTGAATAAGGTGCACCTGTTTACGTTTCCGGTTTATTGGTGCTTTTTTCATCTTTCCTTTAACTTTCCGCATTTCTTTCTCCATCCTGGATGCTCTTCTGAGAGATGGGGGTCTACCTTTCCCTCTAACAACTACTGGACTGAGTACTTGCTTTGAACTATCCACTGTGGTTGTCTCATTTGTCGTGCAATCAACATTGGAACCAGTGAGGGTCAACGATGGGGGTTCTTCATTCTCACTATATAAGTCAATCATAGCATATAACTTTTGTGTGGCATCCTCAGTATGTTTTTTTGAACCCGCTGCATGAGTAATCATTTTATAACAGATTTTCAATAGACTTGAATATCTGCTAGCATCTGGCCGCTGATCGCCTGCGTCATAACTGCTATGGATTAATGTGTATCTTCTTTTGATATCCTTCCTCCATCGATCTAAAATGTACTTCTCTGGTAGGGATTTTATCCCGTTACATTTAAATACGGCCAAGATGTGCTTGCATAATATACCCCTCATCTGAAATAAACCACAAGAGCACTTTGCATCTACATCTTCTTGACTAAAGTCCACAAAATACTAAACCAACTTAGTAAACTCCTCCACACGAACTTCATCCTCTACCAGATAGGTCTTTACTGCACCATCCCTTTTAAGTAACTCTGGATCCAGATCGATAATGCCGGTAAGTTGCAGCTGAACTTCCCTAAATTTAACATTTGTGTACAACTCTTGAAATTTTTTTTCGATTGGAGATCTAGATATGCATGGAATGGTAACGCTAAATGAGTGGAAGTCCGCGCTATTTTCATTCTCAATTTTTTTTTTCAATGCACTATCAAACTAGTCGACAAACTCTTTTAAGTTTGTCTTAGCATGAACATAACCGTCGAAAAAAGCATTCATGCTTTCACTGCGCTGCGTTGTACTCATTCCAGCCCAAAAACACTCTTTCAAGAAGACCGGCACCCAATGCTCACGCTTAGTGTATAAACTTTTCAGCCAGGCATTCTCACGTAAATTGTAAGTGGTAATTAACTGATCCCAAGATTTCTCAAACTCTTCAACACTTTGGGTGTCATAAACACATTTCAACAATGCATTTTTCATCCCACTTTTGTAGGAAGCATAGGAGGAAAGCTTTTCAGGAACTTTTTTCAGTATATGCCACAAACAAAGTCGATGTCGGCTTTCTGGAAAGACAACAACAATTGCATTTTTCATCGCTCTGTCCTGATCGGTGATAATAGCTTTCGGAGCTATACCACCCATACACTTCAACCAGGTCTGGAATAACCACACAAAAGTTTCCGTATCCTCACTAGAAATCAATCCTGCTCCCAACAGAATTGATTGCCCATGGTGGTTTACACCAACAAATGGTGCAAATGGCATCCCATATCTATTCGTCAGGTATGTAGTGTCGAATGTGACCACATCACCAAAGTATTGGTAGGCTTCCCTACTAAGGGGGTCTGCCCAGAAGATATTTTTTAATCTCCCTTCATCATCCAAATCCATAAGTGCAAAGAAATTGGGATTTTTGCACTGCATCCTACAAAAATACTCTTGAAGTGCTCCAGCACCACCTTTCCCAAGTCGTAGATGTCTTGCCTTGTCGATATAATTCCGACAATCTTTTTCCAAAAATGGAAGGTTCTCAAATCCACTAGCGCCAACGACGAGAGATACAAAACTCTTATTCATTCGAATGCCAGCTTCATCGTTGATATCTAAGACTCTTTTTACGGAGTCACTCACTTCTCTATTACATCTAAAGAAGCGAGATTTATTTGGACTCAGGCCGTGGTTATGGATATTATGAATTGTTGTTAATCGGAACTTTCCATCAACTTTTAAGGCATTAATCTTTGCCTTACATTCTGTTTTTCCTGTTGGACGTGGTCTGGCGACATTCAATGTCCTATTCCGGGCCTTCCCACCACGGGCACAACCAAGGGTGACATATCGAACAGTCTCATCATCCCCCTTCTCAGTCCTTCTTGTCATCAGCCCAAACCCACATTTCTTAGCATATTGCTTATAATAATTCATTAACTCTTCAAAAGAATTAAATTTTATCCCCGACTGTGGCTCCTCAATCGTATCACCATCAACTACATCCTCTAACTGAGATGTCCCGGCAATGCCATCCTCAACTACATCCCCTATATTTTCAACTCTTCTGCTCGTAGCGGAGCTTGTAGTCATAAAAGGAGTCGGGTAACTAGCATTCTGCAAAAAGAGCGAAAAATCAATAACTAAATCAATAAGAGGAGTCAGATTTGTATTCCATGCCTATAATGGATCTGTCCCTGTCATATATGTCAGTGCTATTTGATGGATTCAGCTAAAATCATTCTTATTTGCTTGGAAATTATGTATATTGTGTGACCAAAAGTTGTTGTGGGAACATGTCCTCTCCATTCAAATTCGTGCCATTTAGTAAAATCCATGGAGATGCTTTGGTCATATGTTTCCAAAAGGAATAGGTTGACAAGTAAAATGATCAAAACACTATGTTTTGCAATAAATGGCTCCTCTCCATTAAACCTTGTCTCAGTTGTTGAGTCTAGAGAAAACAAACAGATATTGCATGAAAAATTATATTTGCAAGGCAGTATGGAGGACACACCCTCCACATTGTTGATATTGCAAGATTTGATTTGCTAGAGAATAAATGTTAAACTTCTGTTGCAAATTAAAACATGTCATATGCGGTGTGGAGGATGTCTTCCACATTGGCTTCCAAGCAGAAAAAGTCTTATTGCATTCTCAAATATCTGAACAATATGCATGCTTTGATACACATGAAGTATGAAATGTACTGATTTTTTCCGTTTTGTTAAGGTTTTCCACTAGTGACCTGCTGTTCCCTATTCCTTGATCTTTAAGCATACGACTTTTTATTACTTTGTGAATAATATCAGTAATATAAATACTTAGTTTTGCTAATACTAGAATGGTAGCTTACTTCTTTACAAGAAAGGAGAAAAGGGAAAATAAAAGAAATTTCAACAAGGGCCTGCCTTAGCCCATATGAAAGTGGTGAAGTTGGTCTGCTAGGTGCAGCAACTTATTAGTTTACATTAGAAAAATTCTTATTATTAAAAAAACATCAGAAAAATTCTTTGGTAGCTACCCAGTGGCTCCATTTTTTTTTTTTTTTTTTGCTAAATCCCAGAGGCTCCAATTGTTTCATCTACGTTACTTCTGTTTCAAAGTCTTAGGGGTATTCTAACAAATATATCCCCTTCTCATTATCTGTTTATCGAAGTGGAAACTTTGACCTGAAAGGAGGGGTTTGGCTGGTCTTTTATGCAGGCTACTGATTTTAGATTTAAAATGTGCAAATGTTGGATTTTAATAGGATCTGAACCCACTTTTCAATGACAGTTAAGAGAAATTTTAATCAAATTTTAATCTTTTATGCAGGCTACTGATTTTAGATTTAAAATGTGCAAATGTATACAAGTTATTTATGTATTTTGGAAATAAATATCAACTCAACATACTCTTACAAATATAAATATAACATACCACGATTGGGAGATTTGAGTTACATGGTATTAGCATTGATGGGTGTTCTTCCCCTTTTTCTATGTTGAACCCGTTGATTGAACTGCATGATTCCACAAGAGGAATTAAAACTGGCCATACAACTAGTCCATCCTGAATGAAAAACTCTAAAATAAACAAAACTTTCCTAAAATAAAGAAAACTGCTGGAGTGAATCGTGTGAGACACTGGATTTTCATGTTGACTGGATGGTCATTCTATTTTCTTTTACAAATGCATATGACAATTAATTTCAATACTTGTTTCTATTTCCAAGCTAATATTGCAAATGTTATCAACACCATTTAGGACCTGCTGCGTTTGCTTTCTTCCTCTCCAAATCAACATGAAATATATATTTATATGCATCCTCACGCTCAAAAGCACTAGCTTATACGTGAAAAACATCACAAATAAAACAAATAAAATGTGGCTCTCGCTTTTACTTTACAGTCCAGATGCAAAAATTATTTGTCCCCTCTCACTTTAATGTGAACTTTCAGATTTTTGGTTGCATTTCAGTAGGAAAAAGAACTGCAGTGAGAACAAAACCCATAGCCAAAAGGGAGAAAAATAAAATTACACAACTTCAATGTAAAGAACTGCAATGGAAAAAAAATCCATCCATTTTGTTTCTATAAACAATAATCCAGGTTGAGAAACCTCGCTCAAGAATCAAAGAATGGAAAATACAATCAAACCTCTCAGTCTACCCTTTGTTCAAAGATATAGAAAAATAGAAGCATAAAACAGAGGAAAATAAAATCAAACCTTAGTCTACCCACGACGGCACTCTCTCAAACACAGAAATTGACCACCGGCGCAGATGAAGGCTCGATGGCACAACGACCCAGTTTCTTCTAGGATGGGTTCGACGACGACAAGTAGACAATCGATTCACAACGCACTGGGTCGCTGTTTTTCTTCTTCTTTTCGTTTAGATCTGGTTTTGGCGCTCGTGATGGCATTTCATTTGTCTGAATCGATTTTTGTTTTGTTTTTTTTTAATAATAATGCCACGTAATAAGCCGGTTACGCAAAAGGTACGCTTGGTGTGTACCTGTAGCACTACTGAATTTATATTAAAAAAAAATACTCAAAAACTCGACTAGTTTTTTCATATATAAGTCCAAAAATATTTAGAAATTGGGCTTGGCTGGATGTGGGTGTTACATCCTCCCATTGTTACAAAAATTTCATCCTCAAAATTTGTTGCACCTAAACTCAAGTCTCAAACACTTAATCCTTCGTACAATGCACACATTGTATCGCACTTCGAAAGATCCAAAACAGATCTAAACTATAGACCTCAGCAACACAATTAAAAACCTAATAATAATTTTGAGCTGTCCACGTAAGGCTGCGTTTGGATCATAAAATACTTTCAACTCATCTCAACTCATCATTACAATTTTTTCAAATCCCAACACAAAATATAATAAACAATTCAACTTTTTCAAATCTTAAAATAATAATAATATTAAAAAATAATATTTTAATAATATTTTATTATCTCAACTCAACTCACTTCAATATTCAAACTCACCTATACCTCAGCAGCACAAAACTCTTGAGAGATATTATTTGATCCGTTCGGTTAGTGTCCATAGAGAGAGTCATGTGATAGGCTCAGATGTTGGGCTTCTTGTTGTTGTGGTTCTTTGAGTTTGTTGGATATAAACCAAAGATGGAATGGATGTATAATGCTAGGGTTGGGTGTGTCTGGCCGAAACAAAAAGTATTGGGCCCGAAAATAAGAATTAGAAAAAGAAGGGTTTGATTTTCTTTTGTTCCATTGCTCATTTTCTTTTCCTTTCCACGTTTAACTGGTTTTCCTTTTTTTTTTCTTTTTTTTTAAAAAAAACCTATCGTTTTGTTGACATTCTTAGGATATTAAGAAACCAAAAAAAAAAAAGGATTAAAAAGTGTTTTATTTGGCAATATCCGGATCTACGCTTCATTTGAAGATGATGTGTTTTTTAATTACAAGCTAGTAATTGATGATATGATCATGACATTGGTGGCGTTGATGTGGTTGTATCATGGAACACCCACTACACTTTTAGAAGAATTTGAAGTGATTAAAGCTGATTTTGTACTTATTTATGGAGAACTCAAGCGTGACAATGATATAATGCTACGATACGATGAGAAAATGCCGTGCCTGATAAATTTTTATTGGAAAACTTGATAAATAAAAGAATACATTTTATAAATTGCAATAAAACTTTTATGGTTTATCTACAAGAAATATCACAGATAATAAATAGTTGACATATTGCAACACGTGTAATAGTTTCATTTGATACATGTAATAGTTAGTTTGCTTTCTGTTAGTTAGTTTTACTTTCTGTTATTTCTATTTCCTTTCTCTATTGTTCTCTGGTTATAAATATAGAGGATGAATACTGTAAACTCAAGTCGAATGAATAAAGTTCAAGTTCCAGTTTACTTCTTTCACACTTCTCTCTATTATTTCTTTTACTCTGTATCATGGTATCAGCGTAGGAGGATCTATGTCCACTGATTCTGTTTCCGCTTCTATTACTAATTCTACGAATATGGAGAGCAATCCATATCACTTACAAAGTGGTGATTCACCAGGTGCAATCTTGGTGTCTAATATCCTCACTGGGGAAAATTACCATACATGGAGCAGGTCCATGATGATGGCCTTGAAGGCGAAAAACAAAATTGGTTTTGTAAACGGATTGATAGTTCGTCCAGCTTCAACAGATAATTCAAATGTCTTGTGGGAAAGATGCAACAATATGGTATCTTCTTGGATTATCAGTTCAGTGTCAAGGGAAATTGGGGCCAGTATCATTTGTGCACAAACTGCAAAGGATATGTGGCAAGATCTCAAGAATAGATTTACACAAGGAAATGGGCCAAGAATTTTTCAACTCCAGAAAGATTTATCAATGTTGATCCAAGAAAACATGTCGGTAAGGGATTACTATACAAAATTTAAGTCTTTATGGGATGAATTGGCTGATTACAATCAAATCCCTACTTGTTCTTGTGGGATTTTAAGAACCTGCACTTGTGATGCCATTCGGCAATTCTTGAAATATCAAGATAGACAACATGTCATTCAATTCTTAATGGGGTTGAATGAATATTTTTCTCATGTTAGAGGGCAGATTCTGATGATGGAACCTCTACCAGAAATAAACAAAGTATTTTCTTTAATAGTCCAAGAAGAAAAACAGAGAGAAATCAGCAGAACTAATGCAACTGAGACTGTTGCTTTCATGAGCAAAATACAAGAATCAATTCCATCAGGCCAAAGATTTGTTTCTGGAAACCAGCAGCAAAGAAGAGCCAAACTGTTCTGTACTCATTGTGGTATGTCTAATCACACGGTTGATAAGTGTTACAAAGTACATGGCTATCCTCCAGGATTCAAATCTACTAATTTTCGACAGAAAGGAAAGTCTGCATCAGCAAACCAAGTCACGAGCCAACCTTTTGCTACACCCTTTGAGACTTATAATAATCTGCCTTTCTTTCAAGAGGACTGTCAAAAATTGTTAGCTTTAATCCACTCACAATCTAATGAAACCATAACCCATCAAGCAGCCAATGTTGTTTCTAGCACTCCTCAAATAACCCAAGGTATGATATTTTCTAGTTTTTCCTCAAATTGTTCAACATCTTCATCAATAATTCAGAATAATTGGGTTGTAGACACTGGTGCTACAGACCATATTATTCATTCCATTGATATCTTTACTTCCATAACAAAGTCTTTAAACACTTTTGTTAAGCTTCCCAATGGCAATACTGTACCAGTCACCCATCTTGGCACAGTCAAATTGTCTGAAAACTTAATTCTCAAAGATGTGCTTTGTGTACCATCTTTTTCATATAATTTGCTTTCTGTTAGCAAACTCACTTCATCTCAGAAATGCACCTTCATATTTCTACCTGATCTTTGTTTTATTCAGGAATTTACCCCATGGAAGATGATTGGGATAGCTAGAAAGTCTGCTGGGCTATACATCTTGCAACAATCAGGTGCTTATGCTGTTGAGTTTCAACCAAAAACAAACACTGTGAATTCCATTACAAATTCCAAAATCTGGCATAGTAGATTAGGACATCCTTCCATATCTCGATTATCTCTTCTTTCAAAGAATGTACCAGACATTAGTTTCTCAGACAAACTTGATAGTCATTGTACAGTTTGTCCTTTGGCCAAACAGAAAAGGCTTTCTTTTGAGACTCATTCATACAATAAAAGTTCTTCTTTCAATCTTGTTCATGCTGATATATGGGGTCCCTTTTCTGTTCCAACTCATAATGGTTCTAGATACTTTCTTACCTTGGTGGATGATCACACTAGATTTACTTGGACATACTTAATGAAAACAAAATCTGAAGTTCAAAATATTTTTATTGCATTTTACAATCTGGTTGAAACACAGTTTGAGACAAAAATAAAATGTGTGAGATCTGACAATGGGTTAGAGTTCAAAATGACAAATTTTTTTAATTCAAAAGGAATTTTGCATCAACTATCATGTGTAGAAACACCTCAACAAAACTCTATAGTTGAGAGAAAACATCAACATTTATTGAATGTAGCAAGAGCTTTAAAATTTCAATCAAACATACCTTTGATTTTCTGGGGAGAATGTATACTTGCTGCAACATATCTCATCAATAGAATTCCTTCATTAATTCTGAATAACGGATCTCCACATGAAGTTTTGTACAAATCAGTTCCAACATATCATCATTTAAAAATCTTTGGGTGTTTATGTTATGCATCAACACTTACACAAAATAGATCAAAATTTTCGCCAAGAGCAAGAAAATGTGTCTTTGTAGGATATCCATTTGGTATAAAGGGCTACAAGCTTTATGATTTGGAACAGAAAATATTTCTTGTTTCCAGGGATGTAATATTCCATGAATCAATATTTCCTTTTTCATCTCACTTGAATACAAGTTCTATGACTGAAAATCCATATCAGTCAAATAAATTGTCAGAAAACTCCATTTCTGTTCTTCCAAAACCAGTTCCAGATTACAATGAAAATGTAATCTACTCTGAATCATTACAGACAGAAAACACCTCTCCTGCACCATTGCAATCAGAAATTTCTTCTCATGATTCAAGTACTCAAGTTAGTACAGACTTACCCATACATGATGCAAATCAATTTCCACCCTTAAGAAAATCAACTCGACAACAAAAGAGGCCTGGTTATTTGCAAAATTATCATTGTAATTTAGCTGCTCTTGCTTCTCAATCATCTACAAGGGATCCTGCTACTAATCCAGGTAATAAACATAGCATATCTGATGTTCTTTCTTACTCCAAATTATCTGCATCACATAAAGCCTTCTCGGTTGCTATTTCTTCAGAATCAGAACCTTCATTTTATCACCAAGCTGTCCAGCATGCTCATTGGAGAGCTGCTATGTCTACAGAATTATCTGCACTAGAAATGAATGACACTTGGGCCCTTACAACACTACCACCTAATAAAACTCCTATAGGTTGTAAGTGGGTATATAAAATAAAATACAATTCTGATGGTTCAATAGAGAGACATAAGGCAAGACTTGTTGCCAAAGGGTATACTCAAAAGGAAGGCTTAGATTTTTTTGAGACTTTCTCACCCGTTGCAAAGATGGTGACTGTGAGGTGTGTTTTATCACTTGCTGCAATACACAATTGGCAGATTGTTCATCTAGATGTTAATAATGCATTCCTATATGGGGAATTAGATGAAGAAGTTTTTATGAAGCCTCCTCCAGGTTATCTTAGAAAGGGGGACAAAAGAGTATGTAAATTGCAAAGGTCTCTATATGGCCTAAAACAGGCTTCAAGACAGTGGAATTCCAAGTTTACTTCTGTGCTATTTAACATGGGATTCTCACAATCAAAGGCTGACTATTCTTTGTTTACTAAGAAAGAAGGAAACTCATTTGTTGCCTTGTTATTGTATGTAGATGATATACTGCTGGCTAGTAGTGATATAGCTGCAATTGAGAGTGTTAAAAGATCTCTAAATGCTGAGTTCAAATTAAAAGATTTGGGACCTGCAAAATTCTTTCTTGGTATGGAAATATCTCGATCAAAAAAGGGTATTTCTTTGTCTCAAAGAAAGTACACTTTAGAGCTTATTTCAGATTCTGGTTTACTTGCTGCAAAGCCAGCTCTATTTCCTATGGACACTCATACAAAACTATCCAAAGATGATGGTGAATTAGTGAGTGATTTTTCAGCTTACAGAAGACTAATTGGCAGGTTATTGTATTTGACTCACACTAGACCCGATATTACATTTGCAGTACATCATCTTAGCCAATTCTTGGATAGCCCTCGAATGCCCCATTTACAAGCTGCTATGAGAATCTTGAGATATCTCAAGTCTGCTCTTGGACAAGGCTTATTTTTCTCAGCTTCATCAAAGGTTCATGTCAAAGCTTTTTCGGATTCAGACTGGGCTAGTTGCCCTGACACTCGCAGATCAATAAGTGGTTATTGCATCTTTATTGGGGATTCTCTTGTATCATGGAAATCTAAGAAACAACACACAATATCAAGATCTTCAGCTGAGGCTGAATATAGATCCATGGCATTTACAGTTTGTGAAATTGTTTGGATCAAAGCCTTATTGGCTGACTTGCATCAACAACACACTCAGCCAGCTCTCTTATTTTGTGATAACCAAGCTGCTCTTCACATAGCAGCTAATCCAGTCTATCATGAACGTACTAAACACATAGAAATAGATTGTCATTTAGTGCGTGAGAAGTTACAAGAGGGTTTGATTACTACTTTGCATGTATCTTCTGCTCATCAGGTTGCAGATATAATGACCAAGCCTTTGGGTTCTAAGTCATTTGAAGTTCTTCTATCCAAGATGAATGTGCATAATATATACACATCATCTTGAGGGGGACTATCACAGATAATAAATAGTTGACATATTGCAACGCGTGTAATAGTTTCATTTGATACATGTAATAGTTAGTTTGCTTTCTGTTAGTTAGTTTTACTTTCTGTTATTTCTATTTCCTTTCTCTATTGTTCTCTGGTTATAAATACAGAGGATGAATACTGTAAACTCAAGTCGAATGAATAAAGTTCAAGTTCCAGTTTACTTCTTTCACACTTCTCTCTATTATTTCTTTTACTCTGTATCAAGAAAACTTGATAAAAACTAATTTTGCCGCCCCTAAAACTTTAATTTATCTTTTAATTTTCCCCCATATTATTATATTTATGAACCCGCCCCAATGGGAAAATGAATAGAATCCTTTGGCATTTTAGTTCTATTGCCATGGTGGGAAGTCTTTGTCTTACTTGTTGAATAGGTCGTTAGTCTTTGCTACTATGGTATTTGTAATCTTAGGATGTATGAGTTCCATACACTTTATTTGAAAAAAAAAAAATTCACATGAAAAAATTCATCTTTTAAAAAAGTGAACTTATATACATTAAAATTGTATATAGTATTGCTTCAAAATAATAGAAGCCCGAGAGGGGTAACACTGAAAAGAACCTTAATAGAAATTTCTATATTTATCAAATAATTTGGTCACCATCATTGAACAGTTCCGATTTGGGATGGTTGGGCTTATATTGGGCGTTTAAGAACCCCCTATCAAACAAGCTCCATATAAAGTTTAACACTAGAGACAATGAATCTGATCTTATCTGATTAAACCAACGGAAATCTAACTTCAGAAGAGAAACGAGTGCCCAAAGTCTACACGACCATAGTCTACACGAGCCAGACCGTCGCCGCACCAAACCCAGACCACCGCCGCAACAAACCAAGTTTGTCGCTGCCACAGCCGGACAATGTCGTCACACCCACACGTTATGTCGCTCCCACGAAGCTCTTTCTCTCTCAGCTTTGTTCAGTCTCCCATCACAGCCTTTGCCCACCTGGGCAATCGTCACCCACCACAACAATCATCCTCATCGACAGAGGTCACCGCCATCGCCCACCATAGCTGCCGTCACCATGGTTTGATTTTTGCACATACTTTTTCATTGATTTTTTCATTGAATGAATTTTTCACTTATTTTCTTCTCATACGTACCACGCATGCCTCTGAAAATAATTGGGGTAATTAGGACTGATTAGAAATGTAATGGAATGGATGTTCTTGGGTTCCACGAATTTCTTGGCAAAATAGAATATTGAATATTTCAAAATGACAGAATATGGAATGAATGTGGAAGAAATTTCTTAGCTATTTACTTTTATATTTTTTCGCTCTGCTTATTATTGGTTGTTGAGGTCAAGGCATAATTTTGGGAGTTTGTGATTCTTTCTCAAAATTCTGAGGTACTGGGCTGCTTTTTTGGCTGGCAGCTAAAGTTCTTATTTTGTGTTTCTTATTCTACAATGAATGATCAAATTTGGAATTTCGATAGTGATGAAATTGAGATAATGATGAGTCACACATGTGTAGAAGGTGACGATCTACGGATGCTTAATCGAAATTTGTTTATGTATGTTATTAAGTCTTTTGTTTTTCTTATATTATGGAGAAGAGTTTTCGCATTAGGCAATGTGACATAGATTTTTTTTTAAATTTAACTTGTATATGATCAAGTCTTTTGTGATTAAAGTGACAGGAAGCTTGTGAAGCGTTTGTGTTTTGAAGCTTGTGAAACTTTTGTGGATTGAACTTTTTGAAGCTTTAATTGATTGAACTTTGTGATTTATTGGTTTCTATTGGGAGGAGTGGATTGAACTTATGTAATTCTGGATTGACTGGATTGTTTTGAAGTTATGTGATTCCCATATTTAATTGTGGATTGAACTTATGTAATTCGAAATATGAATTTTAAAATTTAATAATGTGTTTTGAATTGTGGATGTTTCTTGATTGGTTTTTAACTTTGTGAAGTTATTCCAAAACCTGTCCATAACATGTCCATAACATTTCAAAAATTGTCCATTAGGTATTCATTCCATTCCAAAACCTGTCTATAACATTTCAAAACATGTCTATAAAATTCACCAAACAAAACTCATTACATGACATGTTCATTACATTAATCAAACACGACTAATTACATCACATGTTCATTACAATCAATTGTCCAAAAATTGTCATACAAAGTACAACAGGTTAGATGAGTCGTAGCACTGCCCTACATACACTAACATTTTTTGGATACATAAAAATTGTAGTACAAATCACCATAAAAATCAACCACGATGTCAACAACTGCTTCAAGGTTCCCTTATACGTTTCCATTGCTTTAAATTTAGCTTGTTCAATTGTTACATGTTCATGAAATAACCTCTCATTCCGTTGTTGAGCTAATTCCATCGTCATCTTGCAGTATGAATTTTGTTCACTTTTAAGATCAATCCATTAAAAAAATCCACATTGTTTATTGATCTTATAATTTAGACAGTTGTAAAATATTCTATCAAAACTATTACCCTTTCCAGAAATTCGTAGTTTCGATGGAATGCTACAGTAGCAAAGTGGCCTATCCAAACTTGCTTTGTCTTTCTCTCTTGAAGTCCATGAACATGAACCGATATTGATACTAGAACTTGTCATTTGCGAAAAAATAGATAAACATTGTCCAATTACACACATCTTATTGTGATCCCATTGGCTCATTGTAATAAATAATGGAAGTACATGTTCCACACCCCAAATTATCAAAACTATTTAAATGGAATAGGAAAAGAGTAAATAGTGAGTTGTATGATGTTCTGCAAATATGGATAGCTAAAATAGAGGGGGGTGTTTTTTCTTTGACTAATATTAAGCTAAACTTTCGAAGAATTTGAAGAATGAGTGGTGTTCCGAGCTTCATTTGTTATTTTTGTACGAGACAAATTAGAAATCAAAATCTCTTCTTTAATGCATATGTGAAATATATTAAATCCCCCCCCCCCTCCTCAAGTCTTGTTGCACTTACTAGCTGTTCTATTTAGGTCAACTTTGCTTCTTTTTTTTCCCTAGTTTTTATGCTTAGCCTACTAGATTGGGTGATTACCTACGCCGAATAATGTGAGATAGTCTAATAATTTACATGCAAACCATACTTCAGTATAGTAACAACACCATTTTAGCATAATATATCCACTACTTCAGTATGGTAACAACACCATTTTAACCTAATATATCACTACTTCAATATACTAACCCTTTAAGTTTAGACTCTCCTTTTGAAATAAGTGGCCTGTGATTAATTTCATTTATAAATTTGAACCCGAACTTCTCTGTTCTCTTCTCTCAATAACCTAATAATTATGATATTAGTAATGTGCAATAACTTCAGCTTAGTAGGCAGCACACTTGAGCACATTCAAGTATTGCAAAGATGTCCACTAGGGCACATTAACAGAGTGACTCAAGCATTGTGACAAGAAAGCTTACACCTGTAAGATGAAAACAACTAACTGAATTATAGTTTAGTGAATTGAAATTAACAGGATAGATAAAAATTGTTGTACCATTCTTTCTATCCATTTGAACTCAAAAACCACTTAATAATGCTGTGTTTATTAATTTTTTGTTTTGACAGTCATATCATTTGATTAGGATTTTGAAAAACAAGAGAGGATGAAACAACAAACAACTATTCAAAATATATATTTGCCACCTATTGATGTCGTGTTTCGCGGATCTGGGCAACTCCGCGCTATTGGGGCTTGGTCTCTTTCCAGAAAGGTGAAGAATGGGGGAGCTCGGGGGGCCGTGGTACCTCTAAGCTCAAGTTAGATCAAGGTTGGAAATGAAGAAAGAAAGTGAGAGCTAGAGAGAATAAGCAAAGAAGTATTCAAGAGTGTGAAGAACCCCTTCTCGACAAAGAGAGGGATATTTATACCTGGTCGTGTGTGAGTCCAGAGATGATGGTGACCAGTGTGCGGCTCCGTACTGGGATCGTATATCCCTGCTAGCCTCCTACTTCCTGATTAAACCCAAACTAGTACGCAGTGTTATAGTATAGTTCAGGATGTCGATCCACAGGGAGTCGGAAGAAACACAACAAAACGCAAGCTTAAAAGAAAAGATCAAATTATAATATGACAAGAATCTGAAAATTCTACCTAAAACACGTAATTAAAATGAGATTAGGGCACGTATAAGAAAAGAAAAGTTTTGGGCTTCCATCAACCGGATCCATTACTCTAACTTTTTCAATTCAAACAATATACACAATTAAGAATTATAGCACTAAATTCCTAATTGGAATATATGACATTATATTTATCTGCTTTTTCAAATTTAATTCTAGAATCTATTCTCTATTTACAAACCACGGTTTTCATATATAAAAATGAATATTAGATCTAAAAATGACACTATATTTACAAACAATAATACAGCAAAAGATCACATCAATAGCCTGAAAACTGAAAAGTCTGTTTAAGTCACAATCATATATTCATAATCCTATACCTCAACAAAATCAAACCATAGTAAGATTTAATATAATTGTCTCAAATTTATAATATTCAAAACAAGTAGAGAATTGAATCCTAAAATTTTAAATAATAAAACTTAATCTATGAATTGAAATATAGTCAAAGTATTTTTACTAATCAATTTTCACTCTTTACTTTATCTTAAATTTAGTTTTTCATAGAAGAACTAAATAATAAAAATATTATTTTTCTCTTATCTAAAACTATGCCTCCACCTCTCAAAAACTCTGAATTTGGTGCTTATGATATGCTTATATTGTTGTAATAAGTCACATGGAATGTAAAATTGAGGAGCTACGGGGCAAAATGTTATTGGAGGGCTGTTATTGTAACAGCAGACCGACGGTGGGAAGATTTCTCCATCATTAAATATATCCCTTGTAAAAGATTCTAAATGCGGATTTGCAACACAAGCTGTAATTATCGATCAAGAAGACAGGACGCAATACAGTTGTATCCAAGTCTCCTGCATGCAATCTCCCATCCAGATTATACGCAGATCATCGTAGCACCTGCCCTCTCCTCTATTCTTACTCAAATATTTTATAATCCGAATACAAATCGCAGGAATTCTTATACAATAATAAAGTTATAAAAAACGTCTACTATTATTATCCGTTAAGGATTGAGTAAATAGATAAAAATAAAAAAATAAATAGAAAATCTTATTGAGGGCATGCAGCATGATTCACGAGACAAGGAGTAAGTACGTACAGTTGAGGCATTGAAGTTGTAGTTTATGAAATGAAATATTTCTTGTATAAGCTGGAAATCGCAGCACGTTAGTACATTGAGTTTTAAAAAAAAAATAAACAAATAATGTGAGATGTGCTGTGGCTTCCGACTGATGCACATAACTGTTCAAAATGAAATTGAGTCCTGGGAACACCTTTCACCCCAATTAGGGCAGGTTTGGGGCCAAAAATAAAACACAAAATTCTCATCTCATCTCATCTCATCATTACACATTTTTCAAATCTCCATATAAAATATAATAAACAATTCAACTTTTTCAAATCTCAATACATATTTTTCAAATCCCAAAACAATAATAATACTAAAATTTAATATTTTAAACTTTAAAACAAAACACAAAATTATCATCTCACCCCCCAAACCTATCCTTAGCCTCCCACAATAACGGTCGGAATTAGGAACGGCGGCTCACTCTGCTTTCGTACTTGTCATGTTTACCAGTGAGCTATTTTGATGCCTTGGTTGGAAACCGGCTTTCCTTCCGTAGCCGTACCAACAATTTATTTAGAGAAAATAACGCGTATTTTTAAACAGAAAAATTTCATATAAATTATTATAAAAATATAAATTTTATCGAAAAAAAAAAGTGTTAAAAAAATTAGTTTTTATTAATAAAACTCACTTTTTTTTAATAAAAAAAACTTATATAAAAATTATCTATTTAAAATTTATACCTAACCTTAATCATTTATTTGAGAATTTGCTTTTGATAAAACAGCCTTTACCTTTTTACAATATTTATCATTAATATTATCCGACCTTAATTTTCAATTTTTTTAGCGCACAGATTGCACAATTACGTTCATATTTTCTTTTCCAATTTTCTTAACTGGAAGGCTACAGGGCACTGTTGATTGGTCGGTGATGTTAAAGGAATAGCTCAGTAGGTTTTGATAATTAAAACATTAAACGACGTGTCAAAGGAAAAACCACCAACATTGGTCAACATTTTGCTCTTCCTATGATGACTCGTCTACAGGAAATGAAAATCTCTGTCTGTGTATATAATATTTGTACCCTCCGATATGATGTTGAACCTATATATTTGTCGCCTCCTACGTTTTGTCCCCAAGTTGGACAATTTTTATTAATCTCTTGTAAACTGCTTATCCTTTTTTTTTTTTTTTCTTTTTTCACCGAAGTTTAATTATCATATATCATTTAAACATTCGAGAGAAATTTTGTCATAAAATCAACGGTATTAAATTTAAGTTTCTAAATGAAAAAATAAAAGGAATTAACAGTAAATTAAGATGCTGGATACAAACTTTAAGTACCGTTTAGATAGTAAGTTGAGATGAATTGAGATGAAAATTAAAAATAAAAAATTGAATAAAATATTATTAATATTATTATTATTTTAAAATTTTAAAATTTTAAAAAATTAAATTATTTATTATATTTTATATGAAAATTTAAAAAATATATAATTATGAGATGAAACATTTATTTATTCAGATTGGGCCTTATATTTCAAACAAAATATATAATTGTAAAAAATGCTCCACTTAATTAATAAGATTATGAACTGTTATTTACAAAAAAAAAAAAAATAGAGGAAAACTCTATCTTCAAGTGAGTTAGTGCACCGATGTGCAACCATCTATCTACGTGTACCGTTTATTTAAACGGTGCGTTTTAATTTGGGCAGGAATGAATTTCAGACGGATGGGAGAAGTCAAATTAACCAATTCTTTTAGGTACAAGCAATCTCACGTAACAATTACGTACCAATCACTGACGTGGTTTTTCATATTTTTTTATTAAAAAAAAGAATGAAATTAACAGACGAATATGAATTATATATGTATATACGAGGAGTCTACACTTTATGACCACCACCACCCTTGCAGAAACTGTAAGCCAACCTCCGCAAACCACCTCCCACGGCCCATGGGAAATAGCAACCCCAGTTAAATCACCATCGTTGAACCACTACACCTCCCCACGTCGCCCTCTCCCTTTAATCCCTAGAATCGGTTTCTCTTCTCACCCAATGCAAACGTCTATATTTTCTGTGAGTCACTGAGTTTCGCCACCTCCTTGCACAGCCACGCATGGTTGCTTCACAGAGACATCTTTACACCTACAACCACATGCCGCCCAAAAACACACGACTGGAAACCAACGAGCACCGTAGCAGTCTGCTGCACCAGACCACCAGTACACAAAGTGAGGATCCTGGCCAGGCCAAGCAGAAAACCACCAAAAGAAAACCTTCACCGCCGCACGTCTTCCACACCCACAACACGGAAGCCTCTGTTTTTAAGAAACAAAAACAGAGCATGGCCCACTCCCAAGTACGTTGTCCGTGATTCTTCCATCGCCACATCGGTGGAAGCTAGCTTTACACCAAATGCTTCACCACCACCGTTCACTAGCACCTCCAAAGCCAACTACCGAGAGCCACTATCTTACACAACCACTGCACCAAGAACTCAACAAGCCTTTGTTTTTAGCAACCTTAACAGAGCAAGCGGAACCCTACATACCACCAACTTCCACCATCTCTAGTGTTGCACCACATCCACATGACCGTAAGCCACCAAAATCAACCCCCACGTCTCACGACTTCACACCAACTTTCGACAGCCACCACTGCCAAGACTACACGATAAGGCTCTCGCTCTCCACGTTTACTCTCTCTAAGTATCGATTTTGCCCTCATAGTACTCTCTCTCTCTCTCTCTCAGAACAAACACTGTCGCTCACCCACACCGGAGGTTCACGATCTAACCCATTACTCACGCCGTATGCATACTATGCTCGTAATTATCTATAATTACCAGAAATTAAAACCATGACTTGTACAAACAGAACTAGAAGAAAAGGACCAAAGCACCAAGGATTCGTGGCCACCAAGATTGAGAAACTCGACACATTCAGAAGATACAGAAATGAGTGACAGTGAAAAGTTGGGAGAGAAGAGAAACCGATTCTAGGGATTAAAGGGAGAGGGCGACATGGAAAGATGCAGTGGTTCAACAGTGGCGATTTAATTGGGGTTGCTGTTTCTTGTGGGCCGTGGGAGGTGATTTGCGAAGGTTGGCTTACGGTTTCTACAAGGGTGGTGGTGGTCATAAAGTGTAGACTCCATGTATATACATATATAATTCGTATTCGTATGTTATTTTCATTATTTTTTTTAATAAAAAAATATGAAAAACCACATGGTACGCGAGAGTGCTTATATCTAGAAGAATTGAAAAATAGAAGGGCAGTGCAAATGATGTCTTTGGATTTTTACAGTAGTCCAGTAAGTGAAAAACAGCGGGAAATACAAATTTCACATTCCCTCCCCATTTCTGAGATACCAAACAGAGAGGAATTTGGACACACACAATCGCAAAAATAATATTGTAAGGGACAACTTTAGCTGGCAATATTAGGATGAGGAAATTCCCAATTCTCACACTTGTTCAGACATTCACATTGTCCCAAAAATCAGTTAGTTAAATAAATACTAAAACTAGCTACAGAAACAAAGAACAAAGAAAAAATTAATTTCCAACTATAAGGATAAATAAATAAATAACATTAATTAATATTGAAAATACACTTCCAAGGTCAGGATTCACATCCAACTCCTACAATTTGTAACACTTCTTTGGACAACCTAAGCATAAACAGAGCCATAAGAGAGAGCCATTAACAACACAGCCGCTTGCTCCTCCTCCCCCAACTTCTTTCTCTGCCTCTCGACCGTCGATCTCTGCATCAACACCTCTCTTCCCAGAGCCAACAACCTCTGCTTCAAATTATCCCCTATCTTAGTATTACTATTGCTGCGACAAATACTTGTTTTCTTGGGCCTTTTGTCCTCTTTGTTCAAACCCAGTGTAGCCCTTCTCTTCTTCCTGCTTCTGATCCCACACGCATTGCACAGTGACTGCACAATCAACAGAAATCATGATCTGATCGAAACCAAAGCTCGAGTTTGATTAATCACTACTGCAAATCGGGGATTTTGGTAGCGAGTTGTTTTTTTACCTTGGGACCAGCTGGGCCACCTCGCCATAGAGGGGTCTTGGAGGTGCCACAATCGGCACAGGTCTTCTTGTGGCTTTCTTCGGATGAAACCCCATTTGGGTTTTTGGTATTCATGTCCTCAGACTCCGATCCCTGCAACAGAGCACGAAATCAATCCGATCAGCGAGTTTAAAGATCAATATCACAGATCAAACAGCTAAAGAAAGACTTGATCACTCACTATATCGCTCAGATCCCCCATTTCTTTGCAATATGTTATAAAGATCTGAACAAAACCCAGCTGAGAGAAACCAAATAGCTAAACTGGGTCCGCTTATATGCTCAAACGAGAAAGTGGGTGGCTACTAAAACACCCAACGATAGTCACAACAAACGCAGAAGTATCAGGATGAAAAGAGTAGATCAGAGATCACCCCAGAGAGCGTAATAGAAAGCGAAGATTATCTTCGATATGAACGACAGAGTGAGAGAGAGGAAGAGAGAGAGAGAGAGAGAGAGAGAGAGTGAGGGAGAGGGAATCTATGGTTGTTGAAACGGAAAGTATTGGAATCTAAAAGAAACCGACATGCAGAGATTGAATGACTGTGTATGCGCGAACAGAGAGAGAGAGATAGAGGAGCGAACCGACACACGCACCAGCCGCAGCAGATCTAAAAAAGACCAGCTTATATAAACGGGACGCGAAACCCTAGCCCTTCCCCATCTCCCTCCCCAGGTTTATGTGAAATTACAACATTGCGCCTCACCCTCCCCAACAAAACCCAAAATACTTTTTGTTTTGGTGCAAAAGAGCACCCGCCAAAACCCAAACAAACAAAATTATAATAAAAATAAAAAAAAAAACTAAAATTACAGAAGAAATGAGAGCAAAAGAGCGCCATTATCCACATGGAAAAAGCTTTTCGGTTTTGCGGGCTTGATTATTGCGGCAGTGAACAGAAATGATTGACTTGGACTTGGAGAAGGATGTCGTTTTGATGGTGATGCAGCAGCTATACTACCATTTCCCATTTTGGGTCAGAGATGGATGGAATTCCAATCATTTCCGTAAGTCAACTCGGAGTACCGCATTTGCCTCAAAATCCTTTCACATTCTAGTTTATTTCCCTACCCAAGTGTGTATTAATAGATGTCGCCGCATTTATAAATATTGGAGTGAATTTTTTAGACAATATTACAATGCTCAGTAAATATTATAGACTTCAATAAATACTATAGAGCTCAGTTAACATATTTCTTGTTGCTTTAAGGAAAAAGCAGACAATATTAAAAAAAAAAAAATAGAAAAAAATATAATTGAGATCTCCTGACAAACTGTTTGTCCCAACTCCAGTAGCATTATATTTATAAAATAATTAGCTCATTAGCTGGCATTTGTCATAAAAAAAAGGAATGTAGATCTCTTACCATTTCTATTTTCTAATGGACAATAACATTAAGGCTTCGTTTATATTCGTAATTCATCTCAATCTACTTCAATTTATCTCATTTTATTATTATAATTTTCTTAAATTTTCACACAAAATAAAATAAACAATTTAATTTTTTTAAATTTTAAAATAACTTTCTTAAATTTCTACACAAAATATAATAAATAATTCAATTTTTATTCTACTATTTACAAATCATGTCAACTCATTTCTAAATCCAAACAACTCCTTAAGATCATCTGTTGTTTGGATTTAAAGATGAATTGAGATGAGTTGAGATGTATTGTGAATAATAATGAGATGAGTTGTGAATAATAGTGAAATTTGTAAGTTAAAGTTACTGAATAATAATGAATATTAGTGAGATGAGTTGAGATGAACTGTAAATACAAACGAAGTCTAAATCGTACAATGCCATGAAGAAAATGATGTAGAAATATGTAGATAGGGGTCAATAATCTCTAATGTCAGAGTAATTGAATACTACTTACCTTAATGAAACAATGAAAAAATGGACACTTGTATTCGTAATATCTTAATTTGAGTATTTGAAAGTTAATTCTAGAACCTAAACAATCCCAACAAGGCACCTACATGTTGGCGGGAATTACAACTACCTTGGCGGGAAACTCTCCACAGACGTTTCCAAATTGTGGTGTTTTTTCTTTTTCTTTTTTAAATAAATTGCAATTAATCGAGGAAGGGGAGGATCATTCGTGGGTCGAGATACGTGGTGGAGTACGCATGTTTAGACTTTAGTCGAAGTGCACCGTTGATCAAGACATGAATAATTTTTGTAGTGCAGTTCGGTACAGTCCATATATTGCGCAATTTCTTTTCAAAAATTAAAAATTAATTATTTTTTATGTAAATTTTATATTTACTCACATTTTTTAAAAATAGTATGCACTTATATACTCCATAATTACAAATATTATTCCTCTTTGTGGATGTTAGCGTGTGTAAGTTTGGTTCATTTTTTGAAAAAACATATATATATTTATATATATATAAATTTAGGACCCAAATGTAAAAAATTAATAATAATTGTGGATTTTTTTTTAAAAAAAAAAAATCCATAAAATTTACATACCCTAAAATTATATCTAGCATTACTATAATCAATATTTGTAGAGTAATGCTACGGATTAGTCCATGTTCACGGCTGATCCGTAGCACACGTGACGTGTCTACCATTTTTTATTTCTATTTTTATGCAAAATGCATCACTCAGATTCATCTACCCCTATCTCTCTCATCAGCTCGACGGAAGCCTCCACCAGATTCTCCTTCAACTCAGCCTGGCGTCGCCGTGCTCCGTGCGCCGTCCAGCCTTACCGCCACCACTGGTTGTTAGACCCCCACATCGAGTTGTTTCTAGAGATGCCGCACATGCCTTAGTCATGATGGGGATATGCACCTTGGCTAGCCCACAAGCATGCCTTAGCTAGTGAGATGACACGCACGGGACGCCCAGCATGCATACATGCCTTGGCCTGCGCAATGGCACACATGGGGCGCCCAACATGCAGGCCAGCGAGGTTAGTGAGCACCTGCCCACGCACGCAGTCATGCGCCGCGCGTCCATGCATGCGACAATGAGAACAGGCATGCGCCGCCGCCGCGGGCTCATGCGCGCAACCAAAACTGCGCCGCACACCCAACACTTGTGTTAGTCAACTTTCCATTACTCATTTGCATCATCTTTTTCCATAGCCGAAACACTCTTCCCACTTGAGTTCAAATTCAAATTTCAGCAACACTTGCCTTATTTGGATTTGACCTAGCCGTCTATCACACTTGCCATATTAGTGTTACTACATTTTGGGAACCCTAATTGACCATCTTATTCCCTATAGCTAGCCATATCCATTCCCCATTGACTTCCAAGATTTTAAGAAACTTTCTTAAAATCTCTCACTAGCCATACTCGACCATCCCTAACCGCCCAACTCCAAAACACTAAACCTAAACCCTAGCCGCCCAACTCCATCTTCCAAACCCTATACCCTAACTCCCAAGTGGCGCCAACCCTAGCTCCACACTAGTGCCGTGCGCCCCTTACACCATTGTAGTCCATACACTTCCTTGACCTTTTCCACCATTCTATATACTCATTTTAGCCTAAACACCTAATCTTACCATACCAAAATGGTCATCTTGGCCACCATTGTTCAAGAACCGAGCAAGAGAGGAATAGAGATTCGGTCATCATAAGGTTACCTTTGGCGTGGAGATCATAGTGTTTAGGGATTTGACCGAAGTCCCTAACATTAATTGGTGCTTTCATTGAGAGGATTCTTGCTTGGTGATTTTGAGAAGTTCTCACTTCTCTAAAGAGGTAAACGATGCGTTAACCAAAAAACTTTGTAAATTGGTTGGGGGAGACCCTCGTTGGATCCCATTTATTTTCTTGTTGTCGATTGTGAAATTGAAGTTTGGGGGTTGAGGTGGAGGACGGAGTAGTGTTCTTGAAGGGATTGACCACTCTTGAAGGTGGGGGATCCAAGGTTGGACATTTGTTTGTGCAAGAGGGGTTGTCCATCCACAAAGGTGGGCAACTCAAGGTTGGACTTGTGAGTCTTTCTACTGTCCATAGAAGATTGCAAGTTGCTGTCCAAAGCTACACCAACCAAACATTTCAGTTGCAAGACTAGTTTGCAAGTGTTCAAGAGGTTAGTTTGCAAGCGCCATGTCTACAAGCAATCAAGAGGCCGAGTTGAACAAGAATTCCAACCAGGAACGAATTGAAGTGCTTGAAGAGCACAACACTAAAGTCATGGACATTTTAAGTGAGGTCAACACCACTATGGCCGAACTTAGGATGGCTTTGAATGTTACCGTTTGTGATAGTGAAGAGCATAAAAGAACCATGGAGGCTATGAGAAGAGAAACTCAAGAGAATATTGAGAGAATTGAAAGAAGAATTGTTGAAGGCCAAGTCCCACGGCATGAAATTAATGGACAAAGGTAAGATGCTTTTGTGGATGGTGTTGAAACTAGTGTGACCGGATCTATGCATGAACCACCAAGAGTAGAGTTGAGAAGAGGTGGACGTGTTGAGCATGATGATGTTGCGGTTGAAAGATGGATTCATGGTGGAAGCCACCATAGAAGCCCGAGCATTAGAATAAGACATCAAGACGTGAGGTATGAGATGCCTAGATATGAAGATGGCCATGAGGCCAAACATGCTTATGAAGATGAGAGGTCTTGGGGCCATGAGAACCGAGATGATAGAAGACCTAATTACTATGATAGAAATGGAGGCAATCATGGAAGGAGATTTGATGATGAATTTCATGAGGAAAGAAGGGGAAACAGGGCTAATGACCGGGGACCTAAGAGACCTAAGGTGGACTTCCCTAAGTTCAATGGGGGAGATCCATATGAATGACTTGACAAGGTGGATCACTACTTCCACACTTATGAGGTGTCGAGAAGAGAAAGAGTGTCGACGGCATGTTTTTACTTGGAAGGAAAAGATAGCAAATGGTGGAGATGGATTCGGACCAATATGAGAAGGATGAGAAGAGATTGGGGTGGACCGCTTTTGAAAATGAATTTTTGCTACAATTTGGCCCTTCGCCCACCATTAATCATCATGGGCAATAACCAAGTTGAAGCAAGAAGGTAAAGTCCACCACTACATTGAAGAGTTTCGGCAATTACAAACTCTTGTGAGAGGTTGGTCCGAGGAAGCTCTTGTGGGAACATTTATTGATGGCTTGAAGCCTTGGTTAGCCAAGGAAATTAAGTTGAAGCAACCTACAAGAATTTAAGAGGTCATGAGAATGGCTGAGATCCTTGAGGAGAGTAACACCATGGAGAGAAAGTTTTCCAAGGATGTGAGGAGTAAAACCTAAAAAACTTTGAAACCAAACCACCTTAGTAAAATAAAATGGAGGGGGATGTTTTTAAACCTAAGCCATATGAGATGAAGAAATTATTTAGAGAGGAGGTACAAGAGAGAATTAAGAAGGGATTATGCTTCAAGTGTAGAGACAAGTGGAGCAAGGAGCATTCTTGCAAGTCGAGTAAGGTATATGTTATGATTGAAGATGATGAACATGAAGAATCTTCAAGTCGTGAATCCGGGCATGAGGAGGCCGAACCTAGTAGTGAAGAGGAGGATCCCAAGTTGTCCCTAAATGCCATGTTTGGTGTTCAAAAGCCCACTTCTATGAGGGTCATGGCATGGATAGGGAAATTTGAGGTTACATTATTGGTTGATAGTGGCTCAACCCACAATTTTATCAATTCCAACATTGTCACCAAAGTTGGATTGAAGCTGAGAGCACTATTGAACCATTTGATGTGAAGGTTGCCAATGGAGACAAGCTAAGATGTGAAGGCCTTGTGAGAGAGGTCAAGATGAATGTCCAAAGGGTGAGAATTGTTGCGGATTTGCATGTTTTATCACTAATGGGACTAGATGTTGTCTTAGGCAATGCTTGGCTTAGGGGCATTGGCAAAGTTGTGAATGACTATGATAAAATGACAATGGAGTTTTGGATTGGGTCCAAGAAAAGGTTGTGGACAACTCTGACATCCAAATAAGTGAAGTCTTGTGAGGCTATGATGTTTGAAAGATTGTGTAAGAGTGGAGCTAGTTGCTTTGCCATCATTCTAGCAAAGTAAAAGGCACTTTTTGAGGTTGAAAAAAGTGAAGAGAGAAGCAAGAAGGAAGACTTGTCCTTGTTGCCCGTGGAGGTCCAAGAGGTCTTGAGAGACCATTGGAGGGTCCTAGTGGTGCCACCTATTTTGCCACCCACTAGGCCCTTTGATCATCACATTGCCTTGGTGGATGAGAGTAAACCGGTTAATGTACCTCCATACCGGTATGCTCACTTTCAAAAAGAAGAAATTGAGTGACAAGTTGAGGAGATGTTGAAGGGAGGTTTGATAAGGCCTAGTACTAGTCCTTTTTCTTCACCGGTATTATTGGTAAGAAAGAAGGATGGCATTTGGCGGTTTTGTACCAATTATAGAGCATTGAATGAAGCTACCATCAAGGATAGATTTCCCATACCTACCGTTGATGAAATGTTGGATGAGTTGCATGGGGCTAGTATATTTTCAAAGTTTGACTTGAGGGCGGGTTATCATCAAATCTGTATGAGGGAAGGAGATGTGCACAAAACAACTTTTAGAACCCACAATGGTCACTTTGAGTACCTTGTTATGTCATTTGGGTTGTAAAATGCTCTCTCAACTTTCCAAGCCCCCATGAACACTATCTTCAAGCCGTTGTTGAGGAAGTTTGTGTTAGTTTTCTTTGATGACATATTGGTGCATTCCAAGACCGTGGAAGATCACAAGCTACACTTGAAGATTGTAATGAAGATCCTTGAAGAACATCATTTTTTCATTAAGGCATCCAAATGCGCTTTCATGGAAAAAGAGCTTGAGTATTTGGGATATTTTATTTCAGGAGGAGTGAAGGTTGACCAAAGGAAGATTGAGGCAATGGTGGATTGGCCATTGCCCAATGATGTTTCGGCCTTGAGGGGACTCTTGGGCTTGACTGGTTACTATAGAAGATTTGTCAAGCATTATGAGTTGATTACTAAACCTCTTACTTCTTTGTTAAAAAAGGATAATTTTGAATGGATACAAGAGGCTAGAGAAGCCTTTGATGAGTTGAAGAGGGCAATGACTACCACGCCCGTGTTGGCTTTGCCAAATTTTGAGAAGCCTTTTGAGGTCTACACCGATGCTAGTGGTGAGGGGATAGGGGTTGTTTTGGTTCAAGAAAAAAGACCAATTGCCTTTATTTCCAAAGCACTTGGTCCTATGAAGAAGGCTTAGAGTACATATGCTAGGGAGATGCTAGCGGTTGTGCATGCCGTGAAGGTGTGGAGACCTTATTTGTTGGGAAGAAAATTCACCACCGTCATGGATCAACAAGCATTGAGGTATTTGTTGCAACAAAAGATTATGACACCGGAACAACAAAAATTTCTTGTAAAGCTTTTGCGCTTTGAATATGATATTGTATATCAACTCGGGAAGGAAAACAAAGTTGTGGATGCTATTAGTAGAAGAGAGGGAAGTTCATTGTTGTCGCAAGTTCATGATGAAGATGAAGCTAGATTGTTGGCCTTGAGTGGGGCCGAATGGAGGATATGTGAGAAGATAAGGGAAGTAACAAAGCTAGATGCAAGAGCAATAGAGATTGTGGAGCTTTTAGAAACTCAAGGAGATGGAGTCATCGAGTTCAAGGTGAGAGGTGGCCTCATTTACTACAAAGAGTATGTTTATGTTCTTGATGTTCCTAACTTGAGAAGAGAGATTCTTGATCACTTCCATCATAGAAAAGAAGGTGGACATTCCGGGTGGTTGAGAACCTACATAAGGGTAAAACACTTTTTTCTATTGGGAAGGCATAAAGAAGGCGGTGAAGAAGCTTATAGCCGAATGTGATGTGTGCCAAAAGTCTAAGTATGAGACAAGACTTCCATCCGGGTTACTACAACGTCTTCCTATTCCTAACTTGATTTGGGAAGACTTAAGCATGAACTTTGTTGAAAGGCTTCCAATTAGTGGTAGGTTTGAAAGGATCATTGTTGTCGTTGATAGATTGAGCAAGTGTAGGCACTTCATTCCACTTACTCATCCATACACGGCCAAGAGTGTGGCCAAAGCTTTTATTGATCATGTGGTGAAGCTTCGTGGGTTTCCCAAGAGTATTGTCACGGATAGGGATAGAGTATTTATGAGTTCCTTTTGGAAGGAGATGTTTGAGCTCCAAAGGAGCAAGTTGAAGGCAAGTTCATCTTACCATCCACAAACCGATGGGCAAATGGAAGTGGTTAATAGAACACTTGAGCAATACTTGAGCTGCTTTCGCCATGAAGAACAAAAAAAGTGAGGGGAGTACTTGTCTTGGGCCAAATATTGGTATAACACTTCATTTCATGCTTCCATACAACGAATCCCATTTGAAGTGGTTTATGGGAGAGCACCACCAACATTGGTGAATTATGAGAAGGGCACGACTAAAAATAATGAAGTTGAGAAAGAATTGATCACTAGGGATGGGATCCTAGTGAAGGTAAAAAAGGAGCTTGCTAAAGCATAACAAAGAATGAAAAAGTACTATGATGAGGGTAGAAGAATGGTTGCTTTTGAAGTAGGAGACTGTGTGTATTTGAAGCTTCAACCCTTCGGCCAAATGACATTGAGGAAGAAGCTTAACTTGAAGTTGGCGAAGAAGTACTATGGACCTTTCAAGGTGCTTGAAAGGTTGGGTGAAGTAGCATATAGATTGGAACTTCCTCCAAGTTCCAAACTACACCCGATGTTCCATATAACTGTGCTCAAGAAGAGGATTGGTGACCCTAGTCTAATTGTGGAAGAGCTACCCAAGTTTGGTGAAGAAGGGCGTATGCTCTTACAACCAAATGAGGCTTTTAACTATAGGGTTATTCCAAGAGGAAGAAACAGGCAAAGTGTGTGGCAAGTTTTGATCAAGTGAGGTAAAGCTCCAAAAGAAGAGGCTACTTGGGAAAATTATGATGATATAAGGGAGAGGTTTCCTGAATTTATCCTTGAGGGCAAGGATATACTTGAAGAGAGGGGGATCGTTAGACCCCCACGTTGAGTTGCCTCTATAGATGTCGTACATGCCCTAGTCATGGTGAGGACATGCACCTTGGCTAGCCCACAAGCATGCCTTGGCTCGAGGGGTGACACGCACGGGACGCCCAACATGCATGCATGCCTTGGCCCGCGTGATGGCACACACGGTGTGCCCAGCATGCCGGCCAGCAAGGTTAGTGAGCGCCTGCCCATGCGCAGCGCGCCCATGCGCCAGGCATGCACCGCACGCTCATGCGTGCAACACTGCGTCGTGCTCCCATGTGCTCGACATTGCATGTAGCAGTGCGCTGCGCGCACATGCTTGTTCCCATGCGCAGGCCCATGCGCACCTTGATGGGCCATGTGGCCCTGTCCGCGCCCATGTGCCGCGAGGCCATGCACAACACATCTAACCCACCCAGTGCGCGCATGTGCGCACACGCACAGCAGCTGCCGCACGCCATCGAGGTTAGTGGTATGCCTCACGACATGCCATCCAGCGCACGGCTCTAGTCTGTGCCTTGTAGAGCAGGTTAGTGGCATGCCCACCAGGCATGCCATCCAGCACATGGCTCCAACCCATGCCTTGCAGCTTCAACGCCCAAGCCACCAGCTTGGGCCATGTAGCCAGCACCTAGGCCACTAGCCTGGGCCATGCAGCGCACCACCATGGCTCACCATTAGCAAGCCATGCTGCACCACCTAGCCATGGATCAGCCCGAAGACCACCGTGCACCAACCTAGCCCATCATGGGCCATGCGTGCCACGGCTAGACTTAGTCCATGACCATGACCATGACCATTATCATGTTATTTATTTTATTTATTTATTTATTTTCAAGAGACCTATTAGGGGTTTCCAAATTGTATTGCTTATAAATAGGACTTCATTCACTTGCCTTAGAATCTTTTGGCAAATCTCCTAGAGGGAAGACTATTGTATGATAGATCATAAACGGTGCCTTTGCACTTGGACTTTTTGCATGAAATTCGTGAATACCAAAGAGAGGATTACACCTTGCAATTCGTGAATATGTGTAATTCATTTATCTTGTTTTCTTGCAACTTGGTGCAATCTTTGAATCTAAGTTGTATTTATCAATATATGAGGTTTATTCAATTCTTGTGCAATTCGTGAATCTAGTGTTGAATTATCCTTATTGTTATTTGTTCATTCAAGTTCTTAAGTTTCATGCTTTTTTTCTTAAGTGTTCTTCATTGTGTTTTTGGTATTCTTCAGATTTTTGCTCTTCCAAATCCATTAAACCCTAGAAGTCGACCAACAGGTCAACTTTCCATAACTCATTTGCATCATTTTTTTCCATAGCCGAAACACTCTTCCCACTTGAGTTCAAATTCAAATTTCGGCAACACTAGCCTTATTTGGATTTGACCTAGTTGTCCATCACACTTGCCATATTAGTGTTTCTACATTTTAGGAACCATAATTGACCATCTTATTCCCTATAGCCGGCCATACCCATTCCCCATTGACTTCCAAGATTTTAGGAAACTTTCCTAAAATCTCTCACTAGCCATACTCGACCAACCCTAGCCGCCCAACTCCAAAACACTAAACTTAAACCCTAGCCGCCCAACTCCATCTTCCAAACCCTAAACCCTAACTCCCAAGTGGCGCCAACCCTAGCTCCACACTAGTGCCGTGCGCCCCTTACACCATTGTAGCCCATACATTTCTTTGACCTTTCCCACCATTCCATATATCCATTTTAGCCTAAACAACTAATAACCTCACCATACCATAGTGGTCATCTTGGCCACCATTGTTCGAGAACAGAGCAAGAGAGGAATGGAGATTTGGTCATCGCAAGGTTACCCTTGGCGTGGAGATCATAATGTTTAGGAACTTGACCGAGGTCCCTAACGCAACTCCCGCTCATGCCGGCGACCAAGCTAGCTGCCACCGATCTCCCCCAAGCGCAACCCTCTCTCTCCCTTGCGGTAACCCAACCGAAATGGGTTTCACCCATTCTCTCCCCTTGCGTCGCCATACGTTGCCACCCAAATCACCACAGCTCCACCACCTCACACCAGTGACCAGCTCTCACAGACCCAGCCACCAATAACCTCCCTCTCCCTCTCCGTAGCACACACGCAAGCTACCCATAAATGATGGGTTTCACACGAGCTCGGGGTCACCGACGACCCTATCACTGCCGTGCATCGGTTCTAGCCCACTGAGCACCGCCCCTGACCACCGCGACTCCTCCCCGAGCTCCTCCGAGCCAGCCAAAGCCTCCCCCTCTCTCTCTTTCTCTCTGTCTTGCCCTCCACCTCACTCCCACTCTCCACATCTCATCCATCAGTTGTCTCTTTCTCTCATCAGCTCTCTCACTCCCTCTCTCACTCCTTCATCAGCTCTCTCTCAAAGCCCCTCCGGTACTATTTCGAATTCAGGCAGTGGGGGCGGGGGGGAGGAGAGAGAGGAATTTCAAAAATGTAATGAGTGAAATGAGATTTGTTGTGAGGGTGTTTTTGTCATTTTACTATGACGTGTTTTGGATGATCCCAAACAGGGACTGATGCCAATATTATTTCTTTTCGAAAACCCTAGTTGTGGTGGAAGGTGGAGTTAAAGTGAACAAAATGCACTTATATTGGTCAGGGGATTCGGTTCACGGTTGTTGGAGGAGGTCGGGTTAGGGTTTTAGCATGAACGCGTGTGTACACTAGTTTTTCGAGTCAAGGCACTTCCATTCGCATCGTCCACTTGCACGTTCATTGTAGGGTTAGGATATTTTTTTTGCCAAGAGACCTAAATTAGTAAAAACTCAAAAGAGATAAGAAGACTGTCTGGCGAACGACACCATTTTGCAAGAAATGTTATTTATTATTTTCAGATTATATATTAATATATAATTTATATTTTTGTTATTTTATTTAAACACATATTTATATATTAATATGTATATATTTAAATAGAAAGATAAAAATAATAAATTAAATGTTTATTGGTTTTTTGAGTTTAATTATTTGTTATTTATTTCTCATTTAGAATTAAGAATTAAGAAATTGCCAATTTGCCAGTACAATTTCTAAGTAAAAAATAGAAAATAATAATCAACTTACAATGAAAATTAAAAAAAAAAATGCAAAAGATAAAATATAAAATATACTGCTACAAATCTCTATTCAAATGCAATCAAATCAGGACTCAATGTTTTTCATGTACAACAACAGTCAAAGACACAGATCATTATACATATAGGAAAATAATAACCTTACAACTATCTTATAATTAGTTTACACCTCTACTTATAAAATAAAAGGTAGTTTTATAATATTAAAATTTATTTTTCAAAGAGCAGCATGATTTCATTGTTTATTTGAAAATAAATTGTAAAATAATTGTAAAAGAGTTGTAAGTATATTATTCATGCATGTATACAGAAAAATTTTACTTCCTTGCATTATCTATCGAAGGTATTAGACCCTTGCTCCCACTTCCGGATTACGAGTGTTTCCCCACCCACTCGCAAGATTTTGCTAATTTTGATATTTTCAAATAAAATTTTTAAATTTTGACAAATTTTCCTTATCCTAGTCTTTATCCGACATGAGAGTTGTTTGAAGTTCTTCACCCAATTACAAGTGTAAATGCAAGAATTTGGCTAGAACCAGGTGATTAAGATAATAAAGTTTATCTTATTTTTGATTTTGTAATTTAGATGAATTTAAAATACTTTAACTTTACCTATGACTATTTTAAGTTTATCTAGAAGTTATTAGAAAATGTTTCAGATAAGTTGTGAGTATGAAAATCGAGTTCCAAAGGTTCTGCAATTATCCAGAAAAGAGTTTGAATGGGAAATTGCTACTGCTGAAAAGATTAAGTGCTAGGTATTAGCATCCCGTGAAAAGAGCGCTCCGTCAGCAGAATCCTACTACAATTCAAACTACTTTAAGATTATTTACTTAAGAGATACTACTGGTTAGAATCTGTAGAGATTCAGTTATGATATTTTTTAGAACACTTTTCAGTGTATATTTTGGAGAAAAAATTCCTTGAAGAATTTCATATTGTTTCTCTCAAATTGTGTGATCGTTGATCTAAGATTTAGATTTAGTGATTGTGATTCAGCCACTAGAGTTCCAAGAGAAAAGTCATTGTTTGAAAATCGTTAAAGGTTCTAACTGCTACTACGGTAGAGTTCGTTTGTCTAGTTAAAAAATAGTATCAATTGACAAATGTTTTGTAATAGAAACTTACTTGTAATTGATTTTCAAATAATAAAATTGATTTTTCTGGATTTGATTATCACGTAGGATTTTACTTTTGAATAGTTTCTTAATGGGTTTTCTTTGGTTACCAATATGGGCATTATACATTTTATTTACTTTATGTTATTACTTAATTATTAAATAATTGCATGATTCACGACTAACTAATTTATCTAGTAAATTGGTATATCTTTGTGCTATGACACAGGGACATTTGGACAATTTCAACAAGGTTGCTAAAGTAAATTTTGTACTTTTGCACTCGGCATGTTTGGATACTAATGAAAATTCTTAGAATTCTTAAAATTTTCAAAATTTCTCAAAATTCAATTATGAAACATCATTTAAACACAATATATTTTTCAATTCAAAATCCAATAAAATATTTTTACTCAAACTATTTCACTATTCACAAAAATTTGAAATACTGTGCTATGTTTGGACAATAAGATGAGATCACTCAAAAATTTTTCATAATTTCCTCTCCAAACAACACTTAAAACACAAAACATTTTTAAGTTTCAAATTTTCATCTTTTCATCTTTTTTATCTAATGATTACGTAATCATTATAACTTCAAAATACAAAAAGTAATTATCAGTACACTTTTAAATGGTTTGAAATGGTAGTATTTTTTCAAATTTCAAAATAAAAATTATATTAAAAAATTATATTCAAATAATATTTTAAATTTATAATATTATTATTCAATTTTTTTCTTTTATTTTCTAAAACTCAATAAAACATCGTAACTCAAACCATTTCAATACAATTCACAAATCATTTCACTATTATTGTAACGACTTGGCTCAATAATTCTAAGGTTGGAATATTGATAATTTTTATTGGACCTAAATTATATTTAATGGGCCATATTGGATAAACCAACTAACAAAAAATTATTGAGGTTGATTTGGAGTTCTAATTAAGCTCAATAAGTAGGTTAAATCTCATTTATTATATATTGAATGAGTTAGACTCCTTTTAAAATTTGAAGATCAGCTATTATAAATTTATTTCAATTTAAAATCATCATTGATTAAAGTCCCCTATGTAGTTTCAGTCACTTTCAATCCTACATTGAATGAACTACAAGATCATGTTTTTAAATTCAAATTTTGTTATTGAATGGTCACGACCGAATCCAACTCGAACTCGTCGGCACTCTCTCCCAAATCTCTCTATAAATATATTTCTTCCGTGTGTTATTTGAAAAAAACCATAAACCTCTATAAGTGCAGCGGCCAAACCCAATATACTTAGTCCAGCACTATGCATGTCCCATGTTCACCACGCTAATAACCAACTGTCTCATTCCTCTCACAATATCCCTCACATTTTCTCTCTCCTTCTAGTTAACGTGCTCGATTTCATACCAAAAATATTGGATTAACGCTGCAAGATAAGTAGCTTGATCATAAATTATGATTAGTAAACGTTAGTTAGTTATATATATTATTATTAAAGTCAGTTCTTTGGAAACCAATGTTTATGTACCACTGAAACCCTCAGATTGAGCTTATAGCGAAAGAATGGTATTCTAATTTTATTAATATACCCTCTCACTTATAGCGAAAGAATACCTTTTACATTCAAGAACTTGAGGGTTACAAAAAAATCCCAAAACCAAGCTCATAAAAAACCTAAAGCCTAGGAATAAGGAAAAATATACCCTTACTCATAAAAGTTCATACAGAGAAAAGCCAAACAATAGAAGAAAATAAGAGCAACAACATTAAAGCTAATGCCCGGACAATCTGTTGTGAAAAATATACCAACCATGCAATCCTAGCTAACAGGGGCTTCAAGGAACCACAATAATTTCTTCCCCACATCTCTCAATTATTGAATTATTGCCTTTATTAACGTTTGTGCACAAAGTAATTTCAGCATCAGATATTTTCAAATCCTCAAGCATAACCAATTCAAAATTACAATAAAATGAATCCATTTTCACTTTCCATTACTACATAAAACTTAATTCTCCTTGCCTCAAAAGTAAGTCCTTCATGGGACTTTTTTTTTTTTTTATAATTTTTTTATGACAAGGGAACCACCCCCACAACAGGGCCCTTAGGAGTCACCCATGGGACCTAAACCCCAATGAGACTAGTACATCAACCTACTATCATGGCCTCCCACTTAAATCGCAATTTGATCCCATGAGAAATTGAGCATGTGACATGGGGCTCACGGACACAAGTTCGTCCTTATCACTTGGGCTACCCATGCGTAGGTCCTTTGAGAGACTTTTAAAAGATAAAAAAATAAAAACATTGTGGGACTGCAATCAAAAGTGAAAAATCACATGGTTTTGAACTCATTTACATGAGCTAACAACATTAAGGCCTCATTTACAGAGAAAAACCAAACAACAGAAGAAAATAAGAGCAACGACCTCGTTTGTTTTCACAGGTGGGATGATATGAGTTGAGATTAAAGTTAAAAGTTCAATAAAATATTATTAGAATATATATTTTTAATATTATTTTTATTTTAGAATTTGAAAATTTTGAATTGTTTGTTTTACTTTGTGTGAAAATTTAAAAAAATTGTAATGATTATATAAGATGAGATGAGATGAATTAAGATGAGTTGTGAAAACAAATGAGGTTTTTACTCGAGAGCGCATAAAACTGAGTGACATTTCCTAGGTGGTTGCTAAGTAACAATAGGCTTGGGGCGACGTTGTTACACTATGAATGTGCTGGGCACGGAACTGGCCATCTATTGTTACGAAGTCATATGCACGGTTGTTACTTGTGGTGTGGCAAAGAGAGTCAAGTTGTGTGAATAATCTACATAAGGGAGACCATAGTGGACATGTTAATAAAATGAACGTTGAGAATAAAAGTGGGATTTTTCAGCATGTGTCAACATGGGTTGGAAATTTATTATGGAATATTTAAGATGTGTAATTATCATTTATAGTTGTATTATGTTTGCATAATTTTCCTTTCCACCTGCATGTAATTTAAGTGTTAGACTTATTTTTATTTATTGAGATCTTGCATAATTACACCGATTCCGCTCCTCAAAATCGTAGATTCTAATGATTCTAATGCGGAAGAGAGGTATGGTGGTACTTAAGAACACGAAGATTCAGCTCCTTCATAGGGCAGGTTTGGGGCACAAGACAAAACATAAAATTATTATTTCATTTCATCATTACATATTTTTTAAATCTTCATACAAAATATAATAAATAATTCAACTTTTTTAAATCTCAATACACATTTTTCAAATTTCAAAACAATAATAATATTAAAATATAATATTTTAAACTTCAAAATAAAATATAAAATTTTCATCTCACCTCCCAAACCTGTCCTAATTGAAGCCTTTGACCCTCATTTATTAAAATTTCAAGTTTATTTGTTTTGAAGGGATTTTGGATGTAACATTATTCGTTATGGTTTGGGAACAATTGACTTATGGATACTGTAGTGATGTAAATTTTAAATATTTTATACCGTTAATTAGATTTAATGACGACCTATTTTTATTTTTTTTTACTCTAAATATAATTGTACACCATAATTTTACATGCATTATCGATGTATTATTGATGTATAACAGATATGGCCGACATTCCGACGTCAAGATTCTTTCAAGAGTGGTGCTATTTGATTGTCTAAGTAGTACCGCTCTAAGTGATTGGTAGAATAAATTGTTATTTTTTATTTTTTTAATTTTAAAATATTAAAATGATAATATTTTTTATTATTTTAAAATATTTTTAAAAAATATAAAAAAATATTAAAATATTAATAATTACTTTCTTAATTATTAAATAAAAAAACTAAAATAAAAAAATAATCAAAATGAGATATCCAATTTAAATATCAAAGTAACATTTTCCTTCTACCAAATCACATGGCATGATTTTAGCGACGAAGTCATGATTGCTTAAGTACGAAGTCCTGATTTTAGGTATCAAATGATTGCAAAGCAGCATTTGGTTATTTAGACTATGTTTAGATGTTGATTTAAATTAAATTGAGTTGAAATAAAAGTTAAAATTAAAAAATATTATTAAAATATTATTTTTTAATATTATTATTATTTAAAAATTAAAAAAAATTAAATTATTTATTATATTTTATGTTAAAATTTAAAAAAATTATAATAATTAGATAAAATGAATTGAGATGGATTTAAAATCTAAACTAACCCCTCTTCATAATATATGATGTAAAATAAGATATTTTTATAAAATGACTTTATTTTTATAAAGTATTTTATAATAATATTTTTTATTTTAAAATATAATTATAAAATATATTATAAAAATATTATATATTTATCATTTTTCATGCGAGTGTGTACGTCAACCATTTACATAATATAATAATCAACAATTTCACACTTCCCGAGTTGTCCTGATCTTGTCTCCAAGCAAAACAAGTTACCAAACTAAAGCAAATACTAAATACTTCGTTGAAAGATCCTTTAATATTTCGCAGCATTAATGTTTTATTTTTAATTTTATGAAAAATTTTATATATAATTTTTTTTCCATTATTCTCTAACCTTACTTAATATAATATTAAATGATTAGTCTACATGTCAAATATAATAAATTATTTCTAACCATTAAATGATGATAAAAAGATAATAATAATGAAAAAAATGTTGGATATCATTATTCTTATTGAAAAATATTTTAACCACATAGAGATTTTATAAAATTAAACTCACTAATTTTACATGACTTCATAATAAAAATAATTTTATAATCTAACATATCATATTAAATTACGTTAAATATTTATAAATTTATTTTTATAAAATTTCTTCGTAACTATAACGTCACTTCTATTATATATTCTATCATAGCTGATAAGTATTAGGAAAAACAATGAAGTTGGCAATATATTGAATTCTTGACAAACTAGAAGAGTTCAGTTTCATCGAGAAGCGTTTTCATGTATTGAATGCAGAAAAATCGACTGTAAAAATGACTTGAGACCACTTTTAACATGTTTACACGCTTTTTCTTTAATGGTTAATTTCGGTATTAATATTGTTTAATACAGCAACGAATTTTCGTAATCAAAGCGTTCAGTGGCCTGAGATTTCAACGAATCCAACCGGAAGTTGCCACTCTTTTACTTATTGATAGGTACAATACAAACTAGTCAATGCATGCCTACTTGTCCTTGTTTTCACTAATCTTCAATTTTAGATTAATCAAACTTCAATTTTAGATTAATCAAACAATGGTTGTCCGTCAAGAAGTTGCTGATCTCGTTTTTTCTTTCTTTTTGTATTTGTTTTTTTCTTTTCCACTAGTGGACATCTTATCTATGATCAGAATTGTATATACTTGTTCTTCAATGGTGTTCAGTTTACCCTCTTCCTCATCATCTTCTTCTTCCACTTTTAGATGGTCTCACCATGTATTCTTGAATTTTAGAGGAATAGATACTCGCAATACTTTTACTACCCATCCGATGCTCCATGCCGAAGAGGAATCAATACCTACATAGATGAGAATGACCCTGAAAGAGGAGAGTCCATTTAACCTAAACTTCTTGAAGTCATCGAGAAGTCAATGATTTCCATTATTGTATTATCTCCAAACTATGCATCATCCACATGGTGCTTGGAGGAGTTAACAAAGATCCTTGAATGTAAGGAAACAAAAAAACAAATTGTTTTACCAGTATTTTATCACGTAGATCCATTAGAAATACGAAATCAGAGAGGAAGATTTAGAGAAGCATTGACTAAACATCAAGAGAGGTTTAAGGAGAACACGAAGGTGTAGAGGTGGAAGGCAACCCTACAAGAGGTTGCCAATTTGGAGGGAGAACATTTGGAAAACGGGTACGTAATTATTAACTCTTTTGCTCATAGAGAATAGAGTTTTTCTCCAAATGAGATTCTTATCTAAAAAATTATTTTGTGTTCTTTGAGTGTGTGAGAAGCATGTGATCTTTGAATGACATGTTAATTTTTTTTCATGCTAGGCTTGTAACAAATCAGATATTACAACTTAAGTTTTTTGTTTCACGAGTAGGAAGTTCCAAATCCATTATTTTTTAGGCATCCGCATATAGGAGAAGGGCACCAATTAGCTAACAGGACCTTCATCACACTTGAAGCAATAAATGATCTGGAAAAAAAAAATCAAACAACTATATCATGTTTTTAATGTAAACACCCAACAAACAAACAGGCATGTACACAAACCCCAATCTTCAATGTAGCGTTTCCTAGCTAATTAATTAAGTAGATTATGAAAGGAAAGCACAATTATCCCATCTGCCACGATAGGTGCCATAGACTCTCCATAAATCGACCGGCCTTGCTTGTTTGTTATCCTTATCTTTGATCAACTTGGTAATATTGTTATTATGTTTCTCTGCATTGGTTTGATTCATGTCATGCTTTGCGTAGATTATATATCTCTACATTTCTTGTGCTATATTGGTTATGGTTTGTGCATCCATGCAAATGCGATAATTGGTGCTTGACACATGATCGACTTGTAACTAGTGAAACTCTATATCTTTTTATGTGAAAAATGTGACTCGTTGAATGTTCTTTTTCCTTGTATTTGCAGGAATGAATATGAATTTATCCATAAAATTATTCAATGGGTGGACTTAAAAATAGTTACATTTACATTCCTAAACATTGCTGAGTATCCAGTTGGACTAGAGTCTAGTGTAAAAGAGTTGAAAACTCTTTTAGGAATTGGAAGGAATGATATAACTCTCATGATAGGGATCTATGGAATTGGTGGAATTGGTAAAACAACTATCGCCAAAGCAGTCTATAACTCGATTGCAGAACAATTTGATGCTAGATGTTTTCTAGAAAATGTTAGAGATTTCAAGTCGAGAGGATGGTTTGGTCGAACTGCAAGATAAACTTCATTCTAAGCTCTTTGGAGACTCTAGAAGTTTTAATGTTGGCAGCGTTGGAGGTATTAATGTTATAAAGCGTAGTGTTTGCTCCCAAAGGATACTTCTAATTCTTGATGACGTGAATGAGTTGCTCCAACTAAAAGAATTAGCTGGAGATCATAATTGGTTTGGTCCAAGAAGTAGAATAATAATAACAACAAGAGATCAACATCTATTAACTTATCATAAGGTTGATTCAATGTATGAAGTGTCGAGATTGGACGACAACCAAGCTATTCAACTATTTAGTTGGCATGCATTCAAAAGAGACAAGCCAGTTGAAAGTTACGTGGAACTCACAAAATGTATAATTGGTTATGCTAAGGGCCTTCCACTAGCTCTTATAGTGCTTGGTTCAGATCTGCATAGTAGAAGTATACAAGAATGGAAAAGTGCGTTGGAAAAGTATGAAAGAAATATTAACAAGTGAATTTATAAAATACTTAAAATAAGCTATGATGGGTTGGATGATAATGAAAATGATATTTACCTTGACATTGCATGTTTCAAGGGGAAACATGTTAAAAATGTCTTGGAAATACTAGACCATTGTGATTTTTCATCAACTATTGACATCACAAGGCTTAAAGAAAAGTGTCTCATAAATATTTGCAGATCTTATCAGAATGTGAAGATGCATGACTTACTACAAGAAATGGGTAAAGAAATTGTTTGACAAGAATCTCTTAAAAAAGCTGGCAAATGTGGCAGATTGTGGTTTCATGAAGATGTTTGCTATGTATTAGAAGAAAATATGGTAAGAACAAACTTAAAAAAAAAAAAAAAACAATTGATTTTACATTTTTTTCTATTCACAAATGAAACCTCCTAGAAAAATGTTGAAGTACTTCGTTGGTGCATGTGTGTCTATGTACGATTATATTTTCTTTTCTGTCCCTAAATATAACTCAATACAACTCTGTTGTTTTAAGTTTCGGTAGTTTTCTATATGGAAAATGATTAACCACAATTCTTTTACAACTCTATATGAAATCAAAAATAATTTTCTAAAATTAAATTTTATTTTATTTTATTAAAGTGGCATGTTTGATTTGGTTGATTGCAAAATATATTGTAAAAGAATTGTAATAAGTATATCATGACCCATTTTATATACATGGTTCAGTCAAGGTTAACAATTTACTTTTTTAAAAGAAAATCACTATTCTCTCCTAAAAAAAAAAAAAAATCTATTTTTATGTTTTAGTGAGACTTTCTGTATTTTAGTATTAAACTTAATTTAGATAAATATAATAGAAAAATAAAAAAAAAATTCAAAAAAAGGCCACCGCCCCATAACTTAAATTAAATTAAGTTCTTCATTTCAATAATTTAAGCTTAATTTGTTTTAGTTTCTCTGTGTTTCCATGTGAAAAATCAGTGGTTTATCCCATACAACACCTAGAGGGGGGGTGAATAGGTGCAGTTCAAATTATGTGGACTAATAAAATTTAATGGCAAGAAGCTAATAAAAGAAGACACAAATCATGCAAATAATCAACACAAGGATTTGGTCACGAAGTGGAAACTCATTTGAAGAACGTCTTCAAATTCTAAAACCACTCCGGGTGTAAGCCACCACCTAAAATCCACTATAGAAAAAGTTCATTACAACCAATATAGAAACACTCACAAAACCTTTGTAGTTCCTAAACTTGGCTTGCAACTTCACGAGTGACCCACTCGATCTCTACACGCATGTAGTGTCGGAACTCCGACCTTCTATAGCTTTCCACGAGAACCTCTCGATCTCTGCATCAACAGCAGCTCCGGAAACCTTCCGGCCAACAAAACGTCCACTTCAATGGACTTTGAATGAGATTTGATCTTGAGAGTGGTGTGGTGGATTTGTGTTTGTCCAAAAGAGATTCACAAGGTGAGGAATAGGTTTCTCTCTTTGGCTCTTGAAACACTTAAGATTTTGCTCTGTTTTTCCACACCACACAACAGAAATGATCTGTTATATTTATAGTCCCAGCAAGTCACGGCGCCCAAAACATGAATTTTAGGTTGTCTTTGAACATTGGCTCGAGCGAGGTGTCGAGCGAAGGTCGAGCGCACGTTATCTTCTGAAACCGCTCGAGCGAGGTGTCGAGCGAGGTGTCGAGCGAACGTCTCTGGATGGGTTCCGCTCGAGCGCCACGTCGAGCGCACATCGAGCGAACCACTCTGGATGAGTTCTGCTCGAGCGCCACGTCAAGCTCACCTCGAGCGAACCACTCTGTCTTGGTTCCGCTCGAGCGCCACGTCGAGCGCACATCGAGCGAACCACTCTGGATGGGTTCAGCTCGAGCGTTACGTCAAGCTCACCTCGAGCGAACCACTCTGTCTTGGTTCCGCTCGAGCGCTGAGTCGAGCGCCCATCGAGCGAACCTCTCTGGAAGGTTCCGCTCGAGCGCTATGTCGAGCGCCCATCGAGCGAACCTCTCTGGAAGGTTCCGCTCGAGCGCCAGTCGAGCGCCAGTCGAGCCATGTTGAGCACACTTCAATATTTTTCATGTACCAATGCATCAACACTTGTTACAACTCAACTTTACATAGGTTTTCACAAGAATATGCCAATTGAACACATTTTTCCCTCAACACCATGATTTTAGCAAGCGGTAAAAAAGGAAGAACTTTTGTTGGGATACTTATGGCTTTGTCTTTCCAGGGAACAAACAAAATTGAAGGGATTTTGTTAGATTTTCCTCGAGGCCATGACATGATGTGCTTGCATTTTGAGGCATTTATGAAGGTGAAGAAGCTTCGATTGTTTATAAATCATAATGCACAATTTTTTGCAGGACCTAATTATCTCTCTAATGAATTAAGAGTGCTTGATTGGCCTAAATATCCTAGCTTCATCATTTTTGCCTTCTAATTTTCATGGAAACAAGCTCACTATATTTGGAATGCCTTATAGCCCCATCAAGGAGTTAGGCGACCTAAAACCGAAGGTACCGTTATTATTTTCAATATTTCTTTTGTTAAAACTATGCAATAGAATTTCATTCAAGCTAATAGATTTTTTTTTTTTTTTTTTAATTTGGACAGAACTTGATAGATATGGATTTATCTCATTGTAAATTCTTAACAAAAATTCCTGATCTTTCAAATAGCCCAAATTTAAAGCAGTTGAATCTCCAATACTGTGAGAATTTAGTTGAAGTTCATCATTCTGTTGGATTCCTTGATAAGCTTTCGGTTCTTCTTGTTAATGGATGCTGCAAGCTTAGGATTTTTCTAAAAAGACTCAAGTTGAGATCTCTATTTTTCCCCAAAAAAAAAGTCTTGAGGACTTTCCCGAGATTGAGTGTGAAACGGAATTTTTATATGGTATATGTCTTGAAGGCACTGGCATAAAAGAGTTACCTGTCTCAATTGAAAACCACACTGAACTTAAACAATTAGATCTAGATGACACTAGTATAAAAGAGCTATCTTCATCAATTGGGAACCTTACTAAGCTGGAAGTCCTATCTCTTAACGACACTCGTATAAAAGAGTTACCTTCAACAATTGGGAACCCCAGTGAACTTGAGAAGTTATATCTAAACGACACTGTTATAAAAGAGCTAGCTTCATCATTTGGGAACCTTGCTAAACTTGAAGCCTTGTATCTAAACGGTGAGGCATACATACGATAAGATCATGTTATTACCATAAGAAGGTCACGAGCGAAAAACTCCAACCTCATAACCTTGCCAATTTGCCCTCAACTGGTTTTCTACAAAGTAAGGGCAAGGTGGAAAAATAAGAGGTATAAGGTCATGGTAGTACCATAGGGAGCCCGCGAGCGAAAAACTCCAACCTCTTAACTTTGCCACCTCAATTGGTTTTCTACAAAAGAAGGGCAAAGTGATAAAAATAAGATGTGCTCCAATTGGCCAGGGGTCGAGGCATACATACGATAAGGTCATGGTACTAGCATAGGAAGCCCGCGAGAGAAAAAGTCCAACCTTTTAACTTTGCCACTTTGACCTCAATTGGTTTCTACTAAGGAAGGGCAAAGTGGTAAAAATAAGGGGTACTATGATTGGCCCAGCGTTGGGGCATACATACCATAAGGTCACGGTAGTACCATAGGAAACCCGCTAGCGGAAATCTCCAACCTCTTAACTTTGCCACTTTGCCCTCAATTGGTTTTCTACTAACCAAGGGCAAACAGGTAAAAATAAGAGGTGCTCTAATTGGCCTGGGATCGGGGCATACATGCCACAAGGTCATGGTAGTACCATAGGAAGGCTGCGAGCGAAAAACTCCAACCTCTTAATTTTGCCACTTTGCCCTCAATTGATTTTCTACTAAGTAAGGGCAAACTGGTGAAAATAAGAGGTGCTCCAATTGGCCCAGGGTTGGGGCATACATATGATAAGCTCATGATAGTACTACAAAAAGGCCGCGAGCAGAAAACTCCAACCTCTTAACTTTGACAGTTTGCCCTCAATAGGTTTTCTACTAAGGAAGGGCAAAGTGGTAAAAATAAGGGGTGCACCGATTGGCCCGGGATTTGAGCATACAAACCATAAGGTCAGAGACGTACCGTAGGAAGCCCGCAAGGGAAAAACACCAATATCTTAACTCTGCCACTTTGCCCTCAATTGGTTTTCTACTAAGGAATGACAAAGTGGTAAAAATAAAGGGTGCACCGATTGGCCCGGGCTTGGGGCATACAAACCATAAGGTCATGGTAGTACCATAAGAAGGCCGCGAGCAAAAAACACAAACCGCATAACTTTGCCCTCAATTAGTTTTCTACTATGGAAGGGCAATGTCGTAAAAATAAGGGGTGCTCCGATTGGCCCCGGGTTAGGGCATACAAACCATAAGGTCAGGGTAGTACCATAGGAAGAGAGCGAGCGAAAAACTCCAACTTCTTAATTTGCCACTTTGCCCTCAAATGTTTTCTACTAAGGAAGGACAAAGTGGTATAGATAAGAGGTGCTCCAATTGGCATGGGGTCGGGGCATACATACCATAAGATCATGGTGGAACCATAGGAAGCCCGCGAGCAAAAAACTCCAACCTCTTAAGTTTGCCACTTTGCCTTCAATCGGTTTTCTACTAACGAATGGGAAATTGGTAAAAATAAGAGGTGCTCCGATTGGCCCGGGCTTGGGGCAGACAAACCATAAGGTTATGGTAGTACCATAGGAAGTCCGCAAGCAGAAAACTCCAACATCTTATCTCTGCCCATTTGCCGTCAATTGGTTTTCTACTAACCAAGGGCAAGTTGATAAAAATAAGAGGTGCTCTGATTGGCCCAGGGTCGGGGCATACATACCAAATTGTCAGGGTAGTATGATAGGAAGCCCGTGAGCAAAAACCTCCAACCACTTAACTTTGCCTCTTTGCCCTCAATTGGTTTTCTACTAACCGAGGGCAAACTGGAAAAAATAAGAGGTGCTCCGATTGGCTCGGGGTTGGGGAATACGTAAATAAGGTCATGGTAGTACCATAAGAATGTCGCGAGAGAAAAACTTCAACCTCATAACTTTGCCACTTTGCACTCAATTGGTTTTTTACTAAGGAACGACAAAGTGGAAAAAATAAGGGGTGCTCTGATTGGCCCGGGGCTGGGGCAAACTTACCATAAGGTCAAAACTCCATCTTTTAATTTTGCCACTTTGCCCTCAATTGGTTTTCTCTAACGAAGGGCAAATTGGTAAAAATAAAAGGCAATCCCATTGGCCGAGAGTTGGGGCATACATACGATAAGGTCATCGTAGTACCATAAGAAGTCCGCGAGGGAAAAACTCCAACCTCAAGACCTTGCCAATTTGCCCTCAATTGGTTTTCTACAAAGCAGGGGCAAAGTGAAAAAATAAGAGGTGCTCCGATTGGCCCGGGGTTGGGGTAAACATACCATAAGGTCATGGTAGTACCTTAGGAAGCACGCGAGTGAAAAACTCCAACCTCTTAACTTTGCCACTTTGCCCTCAGCTGGTTTTCTATTAAAGAAAGGTAAAGTGGCAAAAATAAACGGTACTCTGATTGGCCCGGCGTCGGGGCATACATACCATAAGGTCATAGTAGTCCCATAGTAAGCCCGCGTGCGAAAAAGTCCTACCTCTTAAGTTTGCCACTTTGCCCTCAATCGGTTTTCTACTAAGGAAGGACAAAGTGCTAAAATAAGGGGTGCTTCGATTGGCTTTGAGCATTGAAACTATAAGGCCATGGTTGTACCGTCAGAAGCCGGTGAGCGAAAAATTTCAACCTCTTAACTTTGCCACTTTGCCCTTAAGTGGTTTTCTACTAGGGAAGGGCGAAGTATGCTCCGATTGGCCCAAGGTTGGGGCATACAAACTATAAGGTTATGGTTGTACCGTAGGAAGCCCGCGAATGAAAAGCTCCAACCTCTTAACTTTACGGCTTTGCCCTCAATTGGTTTTCTACTAAGGAATAGCAAAGTGGTAAAAATAAGGGTTGCTTTGATTGGCCCGGGGTTTGAGCATACATACCACAAGGTCTTGGTAGTACCGTACGAAGCCCGTGAGCGAAACACTTCAACCCTTTAACTTTGCCACTTTGCCTTCAATTTGTTTCTACTAAGGAAAGGCAAAGTGGTAAACATAAGGGGTGCTCCGATGGCCCGTGGTTGGGGCATACAAACCATAAGGTCATGATAGTACCATAAGAAGGCTGTGAGCAAAAAACTCCAACCTCATAACTTTGCCACTTTGCCCTTAATTGGTTTTCTATTATGGAAGGGTAAAGTTATAAAAATAAGAGGTGCTCCGATTGACTCGGGGTTTGTTGATACATACCACAAGGTCTTGGTAGTACCGTAGGAAGCCCGTGAGCAAAAAACTACAAGCTCTTAACTTTACCACTTTGCGCTCAATTGGTTTCATACTAAAGAAGGGTAAAGTGGTAAAAATAAGGGTTGCCACGATTGGCCCGACGTCGGGGCATACAAACCACAAGGTCGTGGTAGTACCATTGGAAGCCCGACAACAAAAAAGTCCAACCTCTTAACTTTGCCATTTTGCCCTAAATTGGTTTCCTACAAAGGAAGGACAAAGTGATAAAAATAAAGGGTGCTCTGATTGGCCCGGGGTTTCAGCATTCAAACTATAAGGTCATGGTAGTACAGTAGGAAGCCCGCCAATGAAAAGCTCCAACCTCTAAACTTTGACACTTTGCCCTCAATTGGTTTTCTTCTAAGGAAGGGCAAAGTGGTAAAAATAAAGGATACTCCGATTGGCCCGGGGTTTGAGCATACATACCACAAGGTCTTGGTTGTACCTTAGGAAACCCGCGAGCGAAAAACTTCAACCCCTTAACTTTGCCACTTTGCCATCAATTGGTTTTCTACAAAGGAAGGGCAATGTGGTAAAAATAAGGGGTGCTTCAATTGGCCCGGAGTTTGAGCATACATACCAAAGGTCTTGGTAGTACTGTAGGAAGCTCATGAGTGAAACATTCCAACCTCTTAACTCTGCCACTTTGCCCTCAATTTGTTTTCTACTAACCAAGGGAAAACTGTTTAAAATAAGAGGTGCTCCGATTGGCCTGGGGTTGGGGCATACTTACCATAAGGCCATGGTAGTACCATAAGAAGTCCGCGAGCGAAAAACTCCAACCTCATAACTTTGCCACCTTGCCATCAATTGGTTTGCAATAAGGAAGGGCAAAGTGGGAAAAATAAAGGGTGCTCCGATTGGCCCGTGATTGGGGCAGACATACCATAAGGTCAAAACTACAACCTCTTAATTTTGCCACTTTGCCCTCAATTGGTTTTCTGCAAACCAAGGGCAAACTGATAAAAATAAGAGGCAATCCCATTGGCCTGGGGTTGGGGCATACATACAATAAGGTCATGGTAGTACCATAAGAAGGTCGCGAGCGAAAAACTCCAAGCTCATAAACTTGCCAATTTGTCCTCAATTGGTTTTCTACAAAGCAGGGGCAAAGTGAAAAAATAAGAGGTGCTCCGATTGGCCTGGAGTTGGGGTAAACATGCCATAAGCTCATGGAAGTACCATAGGAAGCCTGCGAGTGAAAAACTCCAATCTCTTAACTTTGGCACTTTGCCCTCAATTGGTTTTCTACAAAAGAAGGGTAAAGTGGTAAAAATAAGGGGTGCTCCGATTGGCCCGGGGTTTGAGCATTCAAACTATAAGGTCATGGTACTTCCATAGGAAACCCGCGAGTGGAAAACTCCAACATCTTAACTCTGCCCCTTTGCCGTCAATTGGTTTTCTACTAACCATGGATAAATTGCTAAAAATAAGAGGTGCTCTGATTGGCCAGGGTCGGGGCATACATACCAAATGGTCAGGGCAGTACCATAGGAAGCTCGCGAGCGATGACATTACCATGAAAAACCTGTGATTGAAAAACTCCAGACTCATAACTTTGCCACTTTGCACTCACTTGGTTCACTACTAAGCCAGGACAAAGTGGTAAAAATAAGAGGTCTCTGATTGACCCGGGGGGATGGGGCATACTTACCGTAAGGTCATGGTATTACCATGAGATGCTCACGATTGAAAAACTCCTTTCTCATAACTTTGTCACTTCACACACATTTTTTTTTTTTTTTTTTTTTTTTTTATAAAAGCATATTGCATTCATTAATAACAGACATTACAAACTCGCGGGCTTCCTATGGTACTACCATGACCTTATGGTTTGTATGCCCCAACCTCGGGCCATCGAAGCAACCCTTATTTTTACCACTTTGCCTTTCCTTAGTAGAAAACCAATTGAGGGCAAAGAAGCAAAGTTAAAGGGTTGAAATTTATCGCTCGCGGGCTTCCTACGGTACTACCAAAACCTTGTGGTATGTATGCTCAAACCCACGGCCAATTGGAGCACTCCTTATTCTTACCTCTTTGCCCTTCCCTAGTAGAAAATCAATTGAAGGCAAAGTGGCAAAGTTAAGAGGTTGGAGCTTTTCATTCGCGGGCTTCCTACGATACTACCACGACCTTATAGTTTGAATGCTCAAACCCCGGGCCAATCAAAGCACCCCTTACTTTTACCACTTTGTCATTCCTTAGTAGAAAACCATTTGAGGGAAAATTGGCAAAGTTAAGAGGTTGGACTTTTTCGCTTGCGGGCTTCCTATGGTACTACCATGACCTTATGGTATGTATGCCCGGACACCGGGACAATCGGTGCACCCCTTATTTTTATCACTTTACCCTTCTTTAGTAGAAAACCAATTGAGGGCAAAGTGGCAAAGTTAAGAGGATGGAGTTTTTCGTTCGCGGGCTTCCTATGGTATTACCAAGACCTTGTGGTATCTATGCTCAAACCACGGGACAATCGGAGCACTCTTTATTTTTACCACTTTGTCCTTTCTTAGTAGAAAACCAATTGAGGGCAAAGTGGTAAAGTTAAGAGGTTTGAGTTGTTCGCTCCCAGGCTTCCTATGGTACTACCATGACAATTTGGTATGTCTGCCCCGACCCCATCCTAGTTGGAGGACCTCTTATTTTTACCAGTTTTCCCTTAGTAGAAAACCAATTGACGGCAAAGAGGCAGACTTAAGAGACTGGAGTTTTCCCCATGCGGGCTTCCCATGGTACTACCATGACCTTATGGTTTGTATGCCCCAAGCTCGGGCGAATTCGAGCACCTCTTATTTTTACCAATTTCCCCTTCGTTAGTAGAAAATTAATTGAAGGCAAAGTGGCAAACTTAAGAGGTTGGAGTTTTTCGCTCGCGGGCTTCCTACGGTACTACCACTTATTCATTCCTTAGTAGAAAAACAATTGAGGGCAAAGTGGCAAAGTTAAGAAGTTTGATTTGTTCGCTCGCGGGCTTCTTATGGTACTACCATGACCTTATGGTATGTATGCCCTGACACAGGGCAAATCGGAGCACCCCTTATTTTTACCACTTTACCCTTCATTAGCAGAAAACCAATTGAGGGCAAAATGGCAAAGTTAAGAGGTTGGAGTTTTTCACTCGCATGCTTCCTAAGGTACTACCATGACCTTATGGTATGTTTACCCCAACCCCGGCCCAATCGGAGCACCTCTTATTTTTCCACTTTGCCCCTGTTTTGTAGAAAACCAATTGAAGGCAATTTGGCAAGGTTATGAGGTTGGAGTTTTTCGCTCGCGACCTTCTTATGATACTACTATGACCTTATTGTATGTATGCCCCAACCCCGGGCCAATGGGATCGCCTCTTATTTTTACCAGTTTGCCCTTGGTTTGTAGAAAACCAATTGAGGGCAAAGTGGCAAAATTAAGAGGTTGGAGGTTTGACCCTATGGTATGTCTGCCCCAACCATGGGCCAATCAGAGCACCCCTTATTTTTTCCACTTTGCTCTTCCTTAGTAGCAAACCAATTAATGGCAAAGTGACAAAGTTATGAGGATGGAGTTTTTCACTCGCGGACTTCTTATGGTACAACCATGACCTTATGGTAAGTATGCCCCAACCCCGGGCCAATCGAAGCACCTCTTATTTTAAACAGTTTGCCCTGGGTTAGTAGAAAACAAATTGAGGGCAAAGTGGCAGAGTTAAGAGGTTAAAAATTTTCACTCGTGAGCATCCTACAGTACTACCAAGACCTTGTGGTATGTACGGTCAAACCTCGGGCCAATCGGAGCACCCCTTATTTTTACCACTTTGCCCTTCCTTAGAAGAAAACCAATTGAGGGCAAAGTGTCAAAGTTAAGTGGTTGGAGTTTTCATTGGCGGGCTTCCTACCGTACTACCATGACCTTATAGTTTGAATGCTGAAACCCCGGGCCAATCAGAGCAGCCTTTATTTTTATCACTTTGTCCTTCCTTTGTAGGAAACCAATTCAGGGCAATGTGGCAAAGTTAAGAGGTTGGACTTTTTTGCTGGCGAGCTTCCAATGGTACTACCATGACCTTTTGGTATGTATGCCCCGCCGTAGGGCCAATCAGAGCACCCCATATTTTTACCACTTTACCCTTCTTTAGTATGAAACCAGTTGATGGCAAAGTGGCAACGTTAAGAGGTTGGAGCTTTTCATTCGCGGGCCACCTACGGTACTACCATGACCTTATAGTTTGTATGCCCCAACCCCGGGCCAATCGGAGCACCCCTTATTTTTAATACTTTGCCATTCTTTAGTGGATAACCAATTGAGGGCAAAGTGGCAAAGTTAAGAGGTTAGAGTTTTTCACTCGCGGGCTTCCTACGATACTACCATGACCTAATTGTTTGTATGCCCCAACCCCGGGTCAATCGGAGCACCTTTTATTTTTACCACTTTGCTTTTCCTTAGTAGAAAACCTATCAAGGGCAAAGTGTCAAAGTTAAGAGGTTGGAGTTTTTCGCTCGCAGGCTTCCTATGGTAATACCATGACCTTATGGTATGTATGCCCCAACCCCAAGCCAATTGGAGCACCTCTTATTTTTACCAGTTTGCCCTTGGTTAGTAGAAAACCAATTGAGGGCAAAGTGGCAAAGTTAAGAGGTTGGCATTTTCCACTAGCGGGCATCCTATGATACTACCATGACCTTCTGGTTTGTATTCCCCAAACCCGGGCCAATCGAAGCACCTCTTATTTTTACCACTTTGGCTTTGGTTAGTAGAAAACCAATTGATGGCAAAGTGGCAAAGTGGGAAACTTAAGAGGCTGGAGTGTTTCGCTCGCGGGCTTCATATGGTACTGCCATGACCTTATGGTATGGATGCCCCAACCCCACGCCAATCGGAGCGCCTCCTATTTTTACCACTTTGCCCTTCCTTAGTGGAAAAGCAGTTGAGAGCAAATGGCAAAGTTAAGAGGTTGGAGTTTTTCGCTCGCTCTCTTCCTATGGTGCTACCATGATCATATGGTATGTATGCCCCAACCCAGGGCCAATCGGAGCACTTCTTATTTTTATAATTTTACCCTTCTATAAAAGAAATCCAATTAAGGGCAAAGTGGCAAAGTTATGAGGTTGGTGTTTTTCGCTCGCGGTCTTCTTATGGTACTACCATGACCTTATGGTAAGTATGCCCCAACCCCAAGGCAATCGAAGCACCTCTTATTTTTTCCAGTTTGTCCTTGGTTAGTAGAAAACCAATTGAGGGCAAAGAGGCAAAGTTAAGAGGTTGGAGTTTTTCGCTCGCGAGCTTCCTATGGTACTACCCTGACCATTTGGTAGGTTTTTCATGGTAATGTCATGACCTTAGGGTATGCATGTCCCATCTCAGGGGCAATCGGAGCACCTCTTATTTTTACCAGGTTGCGCTTGCTTAGTAGAGAGCTAATTTAGTGCAAAGTGGCAAAGTTATAAGGTCTGAGTTTTTCAATCGCAGGCTTCCCATGGTAATACCATGACCTTATGGTATGTATGCCCATATCAGGGCCAATCGGAGCGACTCTTATTTTTACCGCTTTTTCCTTGCTTAGTAGGCAACCCATTGAGTACAAAGTGGAAAAGTGATGATGATGTTGTTTTTCACTCACCGATTTCCAATGGTACTGCCCTGACTTTATGGTTTGTATGCCCCATCCCCGGGCCAATTGGAGCACATCACATTTTTTCACATTGCGTAATAGAAAACCAATTTAATGCAAAGTGGCAAAGTTATAAGATTAGATTTTTTCACTCGCAGGCTATCTATTGTACTACCATGACCATATGTTACGTATGCCCCATCCCTGGGCCAATCAGAGCACATCATAGTTTTACCACCTTGCCCTTGCTTAGTTTAGTAGAAAACCTATTGAGGGCAAAGTGGCAAAGTTATGAGGTTCAACTTTTTTGCTCACGGGCTTCCAATTACTACGATGACCTTATGGTATGTATGCCTCATCGCCGGGCCAATCGAAGCACGTCTTATTTTTACCACTTTTCCCTTGCTTAGTAGAAAACCAATTGAGGGAAATGTGGCAAAGTTATGAAGTTGGAGTTTTTTGCTCGTGGGCTACCTATGGTACTTCATGAACTTATGTTATGTATGCCCCATCCCCAGGCCAATTGGAGGACTTCACATTTTTACCACTTTGCCCTTGCCTAGTAGAAAATCAATTGTGCAAAGTAGCAAAGTAGAAAACTAAATGAGTGCAAAGTAGCAAAGTTATGAGATTGGAATTTTTCCCTTGCGAGCTTCCTATGGTACTACCATGACCTTATGATTTCTTTTCCCCATCTAGGGCCAATTGGAGCACTTCATAGTTTTACAATTTTGCCCTTGCTTTGTAGAAAACCAATTGAGGCCAAAGCGTCAAAGTTATTAGGTTTGACTTTTTCGCTCACGGGCATCCCATGGCACTACCATGACCATATGGTATGTTTACCCCATCTCCAGGCTAATCAAAGCACACCCTTCCTCTTCCAAGTTGGCGCCACATTTCCCTAAACCCTAGTTAGGATTTTGCCTAATTCACTAATTGCCCCTCTTGTCCGATTACCACCTAATCCTTTAGGCCTCTATTGGGCTTGGACGCCTAGGCTATTAGGCCCAAGTGATCCGTTCAAGACTCTAACTAGTCAAATATTGGGCCAAAAATTCTAATCAAACTAAAATTAAAAAAAATAACAATTGAAGGTTTTTGAAAAAATCAAAATCTGGTCAACACAAGGAAAAACCAATGAATTATTAATTGGAAAGAGAAGGAATTGCATAATTGCAAGATTCCATTAGTCAAAGCACTGTAGCAAAATCATAATGTTCAAGAAGCAACTTGGGATAAAGAAGTTGATATGAAAGCCAAGTGCCCTCATCTTTTTGAATTGTAGTGTAATTTTTTTTTTGTCTGTGAGCACGGCTCAACCATTTTTATATTCACCATTTTGTATAAGGTTGCATTAAATCAGTCTGCCTTTGTACCTCATTTGTTGGATATCAAATAAAGTATGTTCACCTCGGATTTATTATGGTCTCGTGTATGGTTTGTTCTGCAGGATTTTTTTTTTCCTTCATTGACTTTATCTTTTGCAGTTTTCATGGCACGAGAGAGGAAGACTGAGCGGAAGTCCACACTTTCTACCCAGCGAGTTAGAGAATTGATAGAGGAGTGCCGTAGGAGGTGACTCATTGGGTTAGATAGGTAAACCGCTACCTACTGGCTAGCAATTGTGAAATGGGAGCTCCATCGCACTCACATCATGGACATAGATAGTGATCAGAAGGGTTATGAGCGGAGGGTCCTCCCCCATAAGGAATTATTTCCACCTCGCCGGCCCTCTTGGGTCGATAGAGATAGTTTTTGCGCTAGGAGGCCACTTGATGAGGTAGAGTCTAGCTACGCTACCGAGGAGCACACTGCCGTTTCTGAGCTCAAGACATCAAGATCATAGATATCATTGACACATTGGGGACATCTGCTCATACAAGCGCATATACTCGAACGAGGAGGTTGTGCAACAAATTGACTCGGGGCATTTCACCAACATGATGTATGACTCTGACGACGACACGCTATACTATCTATCAAAGCATCTGTGTTAGCGGAGCCTGGCATAGCCAAGGGACTCCACAGCCAGTGACAGGCACTAGCCCTTGTGAGTATCTTCGTTACTTTGTTGTAGTAGTTATTTATGTTTTCATATAGCCGCACTCAGATTTTGAGGACGAGATCTTCATTTTAAGAGGGGAGGATGTAACGACCTGAAAGTTAGACCTTAGAAACGTCATGAAATCCCAAAAGGATTTCACGAATTGAGCGATCAATTATGTTTTAGTCCGTTGGCGTAGCGGATCCTGATACACGATGGTGACGAAGTTGCCTTTCTATTTAATTAAGGCATATAGGAGTATAATTTTGCGAAACAAATTTCACAATTAGACTCTTATGAATATTTAAGATTTTATGGCACAATCCTAGTCATCCACTTGGAAACACTTGGACACATGTAATTTGAGGAAACCGAAACCCCAAATTGGTTTCCAAACCCTAAAGTCGTCGATTGTAACTAAGTGATTAATCACTAGGTTTAGTTACTTCCACATGCAACCAACCACTCAATAAACACTCTTACACCCTTAACCATTCTCTTACATCTTGATAATCACATTTGACCAAGAAAATTTCCAAGGGAACCAAACCCCAAACTAGATGCATTTCGGTTAGCCGCATTTAGTCCCATCGAAACCACCCCTTTTGCCTAAGATTCATCCACAAGCTTTGATATGAACCCGTGAGAATGAAATCCCTTGAGCTCAGAATCAATTTGAAAACTCACCCAAGAAAGCCAAAATCAAGCCAATGGAAAATTTAGACCCGTTGAGGAACTTGTTTCAAGAACCTAGATTATATGAAAATCTAGACCCGTTGAAGAACCTGTCTCAAGAACCTAAATTATAAGGAAGAACACCACAAAGGTTGTGATTTGCCATTGATAAGTTTAAAAGTTCATTCAAGATCAAGAGGAGATAAACTCAACTCACAATGAATAAATTCATCAGATTTCATAAACTAATTAAAATGAGACTAAAAAGAGTATTTAAACCAAAACCTAATTAAAATCTTAGCCAAAATAAAGCTCTTTCTTCCAACAATACCCTTGAATGAATAGTATCACGGCTACAGTAACTTATTGAAACCCTAATTCAACAAAATAAAACATATGTGGGCCAAGCATCCTCAAGCCCGATTATTCTAGACTAATTCTATAACTAATAAAATAAATCCGTTAAATAATTTAAACAAATTGAAAGCCTTCAATAATAATATGCCCAAACAATAACTCTAAGCTATGTCTTCCACAGCTTGTATCAAGTGGATCAAAACTGGTTCTTTTTCTTTAAAGCCCATCTTGTATGTTGGGCTCTTGCTATGTTCATATCAAGTGAATTGCACCAATCCTTGTATTGATTCCTTAATCTTTTTAGCTCTTGATCTTGTAATTGACCCATCTAGAACTTGCAAAGGATCTTTAAGACTAGGTCCATGTTGGTACCCATCAAGCTTCCTTCTCCTTACAAGGCCATACCATGGCTGTCATGCCACCTCATGGCCAACCTCAAATAGCACCTAGATGTAAAGTCAACCAAGCCCCACATCACCCCTCACCCACTTGGCCTGCAACAGTAGAAAACAACCCCACTTCCATCAGCTTTTCTCCTCCACTTTCACAAGCCAGCCTCCAATAATTTGGTCATTCCCTCACCCACCTAGACAGTCCCTTCCTTATGCCCCATGCCACTTATATTGCTTCCCACACTTAGCCACATTTCATTTGTTTTCCAAGAGAGCAAACTAGGAGACAAAGCTTGAGAGAAATCTAGGCATTTTTTGTGTTCCTCATTCCAAGCTTTGTAAGTTATTTTCTATGGCTCTAAACTCTTTTATTTTGTTTAATAATGAGTCTAGTATACTTGAGTTAGCATTGGTTAATTTTTCTTGGCAATTTGATTGGTGAAAATGGGTGTTGATGGAGGAAAGGTTCGGTGTTGATAGTTTTTGCGGTTTTTGATGAACTTTGAAAGTTTTGTGAGATTTTGGTGAAATGTTGGGTAGGCTTGCTATTATGAAGTTTTAACATGATTATATTTAAGTTATGATTGGATTCAAAGCATGTTAATTTTTTCACAAAAAGGTTTGCATGATTTTTGAAGAGATAGAAACCGATTGGCTCTAAAGGAACTTTGTTTGGTTTGGTTGTATTTTAGCTCTAGGATCTCGATTCAATGGCTTTGATTTTTATAAATGTTGTTCTTGAGCCTTTGATCTATGGATTTAGAATAAATATTTTAGGAGTTATGGTTTAGATCTTTGTTGGAATGGTGATGAACATGCAAGAGTTTGTTTTAAACTCAATCTAGAGGCCATCGGGTTGATACTTTGTTTTGATGAAATCTTTGCTGTGACATGCTAGTTTTAATTCTTAGATCAAGTTACAATTGGAATGTGAGGTATATGGTCATGTTATTTGAATATTTATAGCATGAAAATCAAGGATCTAGCCACTTTATTTCAAGTCCATAAGCATGCTTACTCGGTCTCATAGTTTTCATGCAAACCGATTGTCTAGGTTGTGTTTTGTAAATTTGGTTGATTATTCAAGCATTCTATCACCTAGGTTTGAATGATGGACATGTTCGTAGAGTTATTTATGCACTTTTGGAGTCCTTGGAGTTAATGAATGTATTAGACCAGCTTTATTTGATCTAATCTTGATGTTTTAGCATTTTCCTTGATATAGTGAGTTCAAGTATTCATGAAATGTGTGCTTTTGATGTCTTAGCATGATTTTAGAACTTATATGATTCTAAGGAGTTGCTAAATTTGGTTTAAGCATGTTAGTGTGTTAAATGGCCAAGTAGCAACAAAAAAGCATGATTTTAGCCTATACATGAGTCGGCCAAGTGTGTTTCTCATAGTTGGGATTAGTTTTAAATTTTTATAAGTTCATATTTGGATTTAGGATGAAATTTACATGAGAAATGTAAATTTTGGTAAGTTTTGGAGTTCGTTTGCAAAATCCTTAGTTTACAGGCAAATTTGTAATTTTCAACAAGTAGAAGGGTAACTTTGTAAATTTAGCCCTAAGTTAGTAAGTTTTATTTTTATGAGGTTTAAGTGAGATATCCTAACCTTAGAAAATATCTCATTTCAGCTTACATCTTTTTACGCTTCGCTTAATATTACGCTATTCTTCTGTAAGTTAGCTTCTAACCTACTATCGGTATTTTTATGTATGTACGATAGTAAGAGTTATATTGTTTATATTCATGTCACTTATGCTTATTGTAATTGTTATAATATACCACGTCATGTCATCAATTATCTATTACATATTTATCTGTTACACAAATGTCATGTCATATATTATTGTTACATGATTTATAGTTACACGTTTATCTATTACATAAATGCCCTGGCACTGTTACATGCCATGCATGCTATGTCATCTATTACATGCCACGCATGCCTTGTCATCTGTTACATGTTATATTCCCTTACATGCCATAAATACCATGTCATAACATTGAGTATGTCATGAAATGTTTCTAAGTCATGCATGAGTCATTTATTTTATCACGACCCCAAGTGCAGGACGGGGAGTTATCCTATTCGAGCTCCTCTATCTATTTTCAAGTGTTTAAATTGGATATAGAATCCCCTAAGTTAATGAAGTATAGTCAACATGCTTGGAATGGGACCTAAGTAACTGGTTTTTAGAGTGAAGTTACACCCAACATCGGTGGTGCCAAACTACACATTTAGTGGTTCAATTATCATGACGTACTCACAACTAGCGTAGATGTTTGTGGTGTGACGCGATACCAGCAGGAGCACATGGCCATTGGGGGAGTCGTGGAGCATCCGCAGTTTACATAAACAAATATGTATATGCTAACAAGGTCATGTTCATGTCAAGTCATGTCACGTTCAAGTCAAGTCATGTTATGTTCATGTATAGCAATGTTACTTTCAAGTCATGTCACGCATATTCAAGTCCATGTCATGATGCATACATGTCATTTACTATTATTCATGCCTATTTATGCTGTTGATAGTTTAGAAGTTTTACTTGTTGAGATTTGTAAAATGTCACTTGGTAGTCTCAACTACCATTCTCCCCAAAATGGTATATAATGTGTCAAGGGACTAGGGATCAGGACTCAACCAGCTGGAAGAGGTTAAGTAGGTCGTAGAAGACGCTGAAGGAGCTCATGGAGTTGGTGCTCCAACTTTTGGATTCCATTTTGGTGCTTACAGTCGATCTGCGTGAGCAGCTTGGTGTTTAGTTTAGTATTTGTATTTATGCATGTACTTATGGAGTGCAGTCTCCAATACATGTTTTGATGTAGACTTATTGTATAACTTTGGATATGTGAATATTTAAGAAGTCATGATTATGTTTTGGGATATATCATTCTTGTACTTGTGTATTGCTCAAAAAGAAGAGAAATTCTACTCTAAGGCCGGTTAACTCTCCAACACCACACACTAATGATGTGGCAAATCGGGTTTATTTTCAAAACTGTCTAGAGCTTCAATTACACGATCCCTCCTTTTGCTCTCCCCCTCCCCCTCTGCGAATCCATCTCCCCCCGTGACCTCTACGAATCTCCCCCCCTCCCCTCTGCAAATCCCTCTCCCCATGTCCCCTGCCGAAAGCTTCTTCTCCCCCTCCCCTGTGCGAATCCCTCTCCCCCCCTCCCCTGCCGAAAGCTTCTTCTCCCCCTTCCTCTGCGAATCCCTCTCCCCCCCTCACAAAATCAGATCGTAGTTCTCTCCCCCACAAAAATCCCTCCTACGCCGCCTTATGAGGACCCAAAAACACCCCTCAAAGCGTGCCCTAAGAGGACCCAAAAATCCCCCACGAAATCCCTCCCGCGCGCAAGTTCCCTCTCCCCCGTGGCGTTCGTCTGATCCATTCAAATCTGAGAGGTATCCTCACCAACCGAACCCTAGATCTTTATTATTGCTCATATTTTTGTGATTTCTGTGTTGGGTATAATTGAGAAATTCTACTATGATTTTTGCATTGTGATTTTTGTAGGTATAATTGATTTTATGATTTCTGAACTTGGTGTTTTTATGCTCGATGGGGGGATTATTTATGCTACGTGATCGATTTTAAGCAGTTCATATTACATATTGAGCAAGTATACATGCATTTCCACATGACCATGTTCTTGGCATGCATTTCTTGGGTATAATTGTTACTACTTCACCACCTCATAACTTCATGCATTTCCAATCATTTGATGCATTCCATTTGCATCCTACCATAAATGAACTTGCATACATATAATAGCTACTTGTCTTTTAATGCATGCAATTTATCTCCACTTGACCATGTTCTTGGCCTGGGAAGATGAGTGAACAAAAGCTAGGCTAGGCTTGCATGGAAACTAAGAGAACAGTTTGGAGTTTGGATTTATAAAGTTTGGATTTATAAAAGTAATTTTGGTAGAAGATGAACAGTTTGGAGTTTGGATTTATAAAAGTAATTTTGGTAGAAGATGAACAGTTTCGTTGTTTACTGATTCTTGATTCCTAACATTCCTAACATTGGTTGTTTACTTTGACAAAAAAATGTACTCACTGTTTCATTTAGATCACCTTTGTCATCTTTAACTTTTGAAATTCTCAAATTGTATGCAGGGAGAAGCAAGATGCCAATTGGTAGAGGAGAAATTTTGGACAAGAGAGAATAGATGTGCATGTATTTTTTTGTGTATATACTGGGTGTTATCAATTGTAATAATTTTTTATGTAATCTTGGGAAAAGTATAAGGCTAGTACAATGTAATCCAGTCCTTATTTTGACAACCATATTTTAGGTTGAACCGGACTCAAGTGTTAATCCTTTAAATTGATTCTCAAACTCATCCAAATGGCGCATGAATGCATTAACATGGTCATAACTTGGGGATACACGGGTCGCTAATTTTAGACATCGTTTCACCACAAGCTCATACCTCCGTGAGTCCGCATTGTGCCGCAAGTCATCGTAGCTACTTTTTACCACTGTGTATCTCCTCTTTAAGTCTTTCCTCCATCGATCTAAGATGTACTTATCTGGTAACGCATGAATCTTCTTCATCTGGCAAACGTTCAATGCATGTCTACAGAGAATCCCCCTCATCTCAAACAATGCACAAGTGCATTTCACATCACACTCCTCCTCGTTAAAGTAAACTGAGTACTTGACACTTTTGACGTTATCATCATTAGTCGTGATTTCATCCAAAATATTGAAGGTGGAAATGTAACCATCTTTGCTAATAAGTATGCAGTTACATAAAATCATCCCCCACACCTCTCTTTGGACCTCTTTAAATTTTGCATTCGTATACACTACTTGAAGCTGCTTCTCTATGCGGAATGGAGATGAACATGGGATGGTTTGGTTGGAGGAATTGAAATCAGCTGTCGTCTCGACCTCCACCTTCTTTCTCAGTGCATTGTCAAATTGATCAACAAATTCTTTCAAACTCGTACCAGAATGCACAAACCCATCGAAGAAAGCATTCATGCTTTCAGACCGTTGTGTAGTGCTCATACCCACCCAAAATACTCCCTTAAGGTAAGTTGGTACCCAAAATGGTCTCTCGTTGTACAACCCTTGCAGCCATGCATTATCACCAAGATTATACTTCTGAATAAGTTGCCCCCACTTCTCCTCAAAGTCTGCGCATGTTCTTGAATCATATAGTGCACTTTGGATAGAAGTCTTCAACCCTGCATTGAATTGGGAGTGAGATTCCAATTTCTCGGGTAGTTTTCACATTATATGCCATAGACAATATCTATGGCGAGTGTCTGGAAATACCAACGCAATAGCACTCTTCATTGCTTGGTCATGGTCTGTTATGATTGCTTTTGGAGCCCGACCATCCATGCACTCCAACCATACTCGAAACAATCACACAAAAGTACTTATGTCCTCGCTTGAAATCAAGTCAGCACCTAACAGTATAGACTGCCCATAATGATTTACACCAACAAAAGGAGCAAATGGCATACCATATCTATTTGTTAGATATGTCGTATCGAAGGTGGTAACATCTCCGAAATACTCATACGCTGCTTTACTATGTGCATTAGCCCAGAACACATTTATAATTCTCAACTCCTCATCCACATCGACCACGTAAATAAAACCATCATTCATCAACCTCATCCTCTTAAAATAATCAGTAAGTGCTTCACCACCTCCTTTACCCAACCTTAAGTGTCGGGTTTTGTCAATAAAATTCCGACAGTTTTTTTCTTGGAAATCAAGATTCTCGAATCCCCCCGCATCAACAACAAGTGCGCCAAAATTCTTGTTCATTCTAATACATACTCTGTCATTCAAGTCGAGCATCCTCTGACTATATTCAATCTCAACAGGTGGTCACCGCCCAAGTACCCTTCGCCAAGTGAGAATTTATCCCTGCCTTACAATCCGTCTTAATAGTTGGTCGCGGCCTCGAGATATTACCATGGCTCGGATGGTACTTGCCGCCTCGCGCACACCCAATTGTCAAATACTTCACACTCCCATTTGCCTCTCTCTTCATCCTTTGTATTATAACACCAAAACGTTGTTGTTTGGTTTGTAATAGGCCATAAGCTCATGATCAGTGGCAAACTCCATGCCGGGTTTGGGCTCATCCTCAACTCGATCATCAGCAAATGATACTTCATTTATCTCATCAATCTCTGCCTTTACGTCAAATGAAGTTTCTGAAAATATAAATGTGTAGTTTGGATAAGCATTTATATTATATGCAACTCAAAAGGATGTATACTGATCCGGTTAAAAGTGATGTACCTCCAAAATTCTTTTCAATTTTATATATAAATGGTGAAGTCTCCACATTACTTGCCGTCTTTTCAAAACTTCTAAATTCCTCTGAAATACTGGATGGAGGATATGGCATTGATAGAGGCTGTAATTAGACACGGTGTTAGAACGGTTCAAATGAACGGTTTAAATTGAAGAGCTATAAAGAAAGCTTCACCATCGTTTGTTGAACACAGCTCAACTCCTTCGCATTACTCGACGGAGGGTAGATGAACATTGATTGTAAATGTGGCATTGGTGAGGGCTATAATTAGATACGGTGTTAGAACGGTTCAAATACACGTAAGAAAACATTTAAAAAATTAGTAAGGAATTTACCTGGCTACCCCATGCGTATGTATATGAATTTGGATATGTATTTGGATGCATCATAAATGGCGGATAGTACATATTTTCTGGACCATAATATCCCTATAATACACAAATAAAAATACATTAACTAATTGGTAATATCAACACAATGACATTTATAAATGACCAATGTGTATCATACCTGAGTTGGTGGACTTGATGTAGAAGGCCTGGTGGCCTTTCATCTTCTTCTTTATCCATCACGCTATTTCAACTGAGTTCATAGAACAACAATCCAAGAAAAAAAAGCACTCAATTTTTAAAATATTTTTCTATAAAACTATCATATAATTTTTTTTTTCTTGCACTTTTTCTATAAAAACTATCATAGAAAGAATAAGCATGTCTAAATTATTCTTAATCATTCTAATAATTATTCTTAATAGAAGAAATCTGTTTATTTCTTGTTTAAAGAAATAATATAATAAAGTGTTGTCTTTATTGAAGGAATAAGGAAGGGTGTTTCAATAAACTAGAAATATTTTTGGGTCTAGGAAATCGGTTCTTTTCCTTTTTTTTTTTTTAGTCCAACGAAGAGTGTTTCCATCTACCTAACTCAAAAATTACTGCACCTTTCCACCCAAGACCAACTTTAATAAGGAAGAGTAAGAATTTCTGGGTTTAAGAAAAATTGGTTCTTTTCTTTATTTTTTAGTCCAACCAAGGGTTCTTTTCTTTTTTTTAGTTCAATCCATCTATCTAACCCAAAAATTATTGCACCTTTCCACCCAGGATGAAGTTTCGTCCCCTCCCAGGTGGTATGCCGAAAGCTTCTAACCTAGAAATAACCCAGCAATAACATAGCAATAATGAAAGTTCTATATTTTACTACTCTACTTAGAGAGAGAGAGAGAGAGAGAGAGAGAGGACTAAAAAGAGAGGACCTTTAGAGAAGAGTTTCACAACAGCTTACCAAATTTGCCGTTCTTTGGTTGATTAGAGGTGGGCGTACTGCAACACAGCGGGAGGGCATGAATTCGAATGGAGGAGAAGCAATATTCCGAACGGAGGAAACGTGGAGAATGAGGAAAACGTGGGGAGAGTTTCTGTCTAATGATGCATTTTGAAAAAAAAAAATAAAGCTAGCTCAACTGGTGTGTGGTATTGGTAACTTAAGTGGCTTTAGAGTAGAATTTCTCCAAAAAGAAAGTATCCACTGCGAATGTTGCATACTATTAGATGCATGCTAGGTGCACCGCAACTTTAACTATCATGAACGGGAGTATGTGACATTGTGTTGCATGTCCCAACACTTCAAGTTTCGTCAAATCCCAAGTAGAGTTTGGAGGTTTCACATTAATTGTCATGAACAGGGGAATGTAACTTTGTGTTGCATGTCCCGACGCTTCAATCTCTGTCAAATCCCAAGCAAAACTTGAGGGCATCACATTAACTGTCATGAACGGGAGTATATAACTTTGCGTCTCTTGTTCCAACGCTTCAATCTCCGTCAAATCCCAAGTGGAGTTTGGTAGCCGTCACACTTACTCCAAATATGACATCTTTGATAGAGCATGGGCCTTGGGTATGACACCTGCTACTCTCTGAGCACCTCCAAGTTATCTCGAATAGCACCCATCTCTACATCCAGTTTTTCTTCGCCCTCTGCTCGTCTTTGTACGATCAGCACATCCTTTGCTCACCTAGTATCGAACGAATCTTCCTTTGTCTCCCTATGTTGTCCTACATCTGCCAAGCTCCCTACAATGTGCTACTCGCCTTACTACTTGTCCAACTACGCGTTGTCCACCCAGCTGCCTCCTTGTCACTAGCATTTTTCTCATAGGAGGATATCACTTTCCTTAATTTAGCACCATCCTCAAAGGTAGTTACTAGTTCTAGTTTATTTTTCACTAGTTTAGCACCTGTCTTGTTGGCAGTGAATTTTGCATAAATGTATTCCAATCAAGGTATCTGTATTGATGTGGAAAGATGTTAATAATCTTCCCGGGCAACAACGAGGAATTCCTTGTGCCTCAAAATGTAATTATTGTATTTTACATGTTGAATCTCTTGGTCATTCTTTAGCACAAGGGAGATGGATGTTCAGGTCTGGCAATTTTTCTCAATGATGGTTAGTATTAGATATTCAGAAACCTTTTCTTGGTATAATAAGATTGTGTGATGGTCTTGAAGAGCCAAACAATCCCCTTTATCATGGTTGATTGCTGGTCTCTTGCCATCTTTCAGTAGTTGGTGTTTATGGATTTGTAGATTTAATGCAAGGATGCAAAATCAAAAGAATTTTGTTTCAACTCATTTGGAAGATTAAGGTCTCGTTCGGATAGTTAAAGTGTTTCATCTCATCTTTTATCTAATCATTACAATTTTTTCAAATTCTCACAAAAAATATAATAAACAATTTAACTTTTTCAAATCTCAAAATAATAATAATATTAAAAAAATAATATTCTAACTATATTTTATTCACTTTCAACTTTCATCTCAACTCACTATTTAAACGACACCTAGGTCATGCTTGCATGAAGGAATCAAAGATTTCTTGTAGTAAGCAGTGGAATAGTGCTGAAAGGGATTTAATACATAAAGCTTGGACAGTTATCTATGAAATAAAAGACTATCTTGTATTGCGTTGAGACAGGCTAGGCCGAAGTTTGGTAGATTCATGTTTGGTCGGTACATGGGTGTTACTCGCACCGGATTTATGAGCTTTGAAATATAGTCGGGGAAATCACGACACTATATTACAGGCAACATCCAAGAAATGCAAAAAAATTCGACACAGCTATTGACAAAGAAAACTTTATACATTATTGAGATGGATTTGCCACTCTCAGAAAATGTAGTCTGGCAACTGGAGAGGAACCCTTGCCACTTCAGCTTCAAATGGAGCACCTTTTGGGTCAGTTAATCTACAGGCGAAAGTTAAATTCAATACTCTCAAAATCAGTCACATTTTGCTCTCACAGTTATGCAGCAATGAAAAACTAAAATCTGATAAGATAACACGATATATAATAAGCTATATAGCATTAGTATGGCTGATAACTGAATGAAAAACTAAAATCTGATATCATAACACGATATAATAAGCTATTAGTATGGCTGATAACTGACAAGCTTCATAACCGTAATGATATACTTACAACTTTTTTACAACTACTTTACAACTCATTTATATAATCAACCATGCAATCAAGCCACTTCATTAAAAAAAAAAAACAATTTTACAAAACTACCCTCAATTTTACGTAAAGTTGTAAAATAGATGGAGACTGGAGAGTTGTAAGGGAATCATTTTCCTAGTGCAGGTATGCATCAGATTTGCAAGTATGTATAATAGGATCAGCCAACTAAAATCACCAACAGAAGAAATTGTTTTGATTTATTGCTTGTACCTTGATTTCAAACACAACATACTCCTAGCTTTCAGCAGGATCATAAACTTAACACTCTTACCCATTTCATACGCGAAACTCTAACCTAAACTTGACAGGATGATCATTTGCTTTAAACTCCTGATAAGGGCCCGTTAATACATACCCTCTGGGCACTTTATTCTGGTCAAGCAAACCCAAGCCACACACTACCGTCTGTCAGTTTGGATTTTTCAAAAAGAGTAATCTTAAAATGTGATTACATTCGTCCTTTTTTTAGCTCACGTAGTGTTTGCCTTGGGATAAGATCAGATCAAAATTAGTAAAACTTAAAATTGATAAAATCAGTAAGGGAGGAAAACTGATTATTCTACCAATCAAAGCACTAAAATCCAAACCAAACAGGCCACTAAATTATTAAATTAACAAGGCTTTTGGTACATGATGATAAAGAATCTATGATGATGGCACATGATTTTCTGTGGAGTGGATTTGGCAAGAATTCAAATTCCACCTAGTCAATTTGGGGAAGTATGCTCTCCAAGGAAAATGATAAACTTACAACTAGTTTACAACTCTATTTTGAAGGGAAGTAGTTGTGTAAAATTGAAATCATTTCTAATGAAGTGGCACAATTATATTTGTTGGTTGTAAAATGAGTTGTAAATGAATTATAGATATATCATTAGCTGCTCTCCATTATCTAGTCGTGAGTTAAGGGTTCAAAATTTGAGGATGTTCAACCGAGCACTTCTTAGGAAATGGTTGTGGCATTACCACCAAGTGAGGGATGCATTGTGGAGAGTGGTGATTGACTCGAAGAATGGTGGAGCACTAATATGGTAAAAGGGGGGAGTACAGAGAGGAGTTGTGGAAGAATATTAGAGGATGGGAGGGTCTTCCATCGACATAGCAGTTTTGTGGTGTGTGATGCTCCAAGATTAGATTTTGGCATGATATATGATGACGAGATAGGGCCCTAAAAGACGCTTTTCCAGCAGCGTACTAGATAGTTTTGATCGGGCCTCCTGCAGATAACTTTAATTCCAGCAGCGTACTAGATAGTGCATGAGCAGGAAGCCTTGGTGGCTGAGTTATTGAGAGTCTTAGAAGGTTCTCTATAATGGAATATCAATTTTCTCAGGGCAGCCCAAGATTGAAAAATTGGTGTATTCTCCTACTTCTTCGGGAGCCGGGGATGGAGAAAGCAATAAGATGTTTTGGATCCCTTCCAGAAAAGGGAAATTCTCTGTCCGCTCATTATCACCATAACCCTTTTCCTTGGAGGAGTAAGGCCTTGTTTGGGTAAGGAGATATTTTCAAAACTTCTCAAAAATTCTCATAATTTCCTTCACAAACATCACCCAAACACTAAACACTTTTCAATTTCAATTCTTCAACTTTTTCATCTAATCATTATCCAAACACAAAACCAAATAAAACTTTCCCAAACTTCCAAACAAAACACAAAAAACAATACAACTTTTTCAAATTTCAAAAGAAAAATAATATTAAAAATTATATTCATACTATTTTTTAATATAAGTTTTAAAAATTGACTCTTTTTTCAACTTGTTCTCTCTCCTTTCCCAAAATCCAACAAAACATCTTAATTCAAACCATTTTACTACATTCACAAATCATTTCACTACTATTCACAGAATTTCGAGATATTCTAAGTGTCCAGATGAGCCTTAAGGCTCCTCTTAAGCCCGCTCTCTTCGTTTGGACAACTTATTTTGGAAAGATTTTGACCATGGACAACCTAAAGAAAAAATAGATCATAGTAATTGACTAGAGTTGCATGCGTAGCAGAAGTGGAGAGACAATTGTTCATTTGCTTCTTTCGCTATGACATGGCTAGGGCCCTATGGGATGATATCTTCAATAAAGTGGGGCTAGCATGGGTTATGCCTGGAGGGTGGTCGATCTCCTTGCTAGCTGGAGAGGTCTATAAGGCATCCCGCAAATTGTGGCAATATGGAAGATGATCCCCATATGTTTAGTGTTGTGCATTTGAAGGGAAAGGAACGATCAGAACTTTGAAGACAGGGAACACTTAATGGATAAATCAAGACACTTCTTCAATAGATTAATGTCACGTGAGTTGCTAGACTTCAACAGACTCTGCTTTCATGATTTTTTTTACAAGTAAAAAGATATTTTATCAATAGGCATAGCCCAAGTACATAAAAAGTGTGCAAGAGAATACACCTAATTAGGAACTAGAAGACAGCTTTCATGATTTTCTTGTATCTATTTCTAGTTCTAGACAAGATGTCTTCTCTTGTATAAAGTCTTGTGTAGTTGGGAAACGCCTATTTTCACTTTTATTGATAAAATTTATTTCACCTATAAATACAATCATATTTTAACATGAAACTTCCATAATTGTAAAAAAACAAAATCTCAAAAGGAATTAATAAACATTACAAGAATGTGCATTATAGCCTTTAGAACATCGTTGGTTGAATTGTTAGCATTTTCAGATACGGAATATAGGATTATCTACTGTAAGGAAATATAAACAAACAAAAAGAACTCTTTCGTTAGTGAAGTGAGCCCAAGAAGCCTGTTCATAACTTATTTGCTTATTACAATACAGGCAATAGAAAGCACTTTTTTTTTATTAAGTCACAGGTGATAGAAAGTGTGAAGTTAATATAATAAGAGCAGCTCCTTTAAATTATGTCACATTAACATTAGAGATCAGCATGCTGATTTCACTTTTTACCGAGGATAAATTAGAGAGTTTTTAAAACATTTGTCTGGGGAAAAGGAAATGAGTGTAATCACCTACTTAGGTCCCTATTAGACAGAAAATGACTGCTGCCATTATATTTCTACCGAACATCACATTTTGGGTTTAGTGTGACACACAAGTGCAATTCCATAACCAAAGAAAATACCAAAGCCTCCCATGATTCTTTCATCTACAGCAGGTACATTCGTGGTAGTGCACTTACCACTTGCATATGGGACTCATGCTTCAAAAAGTATCTTGACATAAAATTAAAGAAAACTTCAACTTCATGGGTTTATATGGGGTACCTGCCAGGGACAAATGTGAAAGAGCCCTCTATGGAACCCAAAGAAGTCGGTAGAGATGCACAACTCTCATAAACAAATTCTTTCGCACCTGGAAGCAAAAGTGGAAACTGCAAACATATAAAACAATAATGAGATTTCAAGCACTTCTCAGCAAGTTACCCCAACTTTGTGCATAGTTTACTTCTTGAATCAAATAAATCTTTTTTTCATATTTAAGTATGAAAAATAAATCAAATAAAATAGCAATAGACCTAGAGATTTCAAGAGAATCAAGAAGCTGAGATCACTATTTTCAATGGGTAAGAAGTGAATCTTTCATGTCATAACAATTAGTCCTTTTCCTGGTTTGCTTCATATCAGCACTGTTAATCTGGCCTTGCTGAGCTGGGCTGAGGTCTCCCTGATCTCAGCTTCCCAGCCGGATTTCTGCTCCATCTTCCACATGAATTCAGCTTCAGATATTAGATGAGAGGGTTAATCATGAAAGTGACGGTGCTCACAAAAAAATTTACTTTGATCCCAAGCCAGAAAATAAGATGTTATTTTGGTCAGGTAGGGCCATTAGAGCAAGAGGAGCATTGAGCTTTCTCATTCTCATCCAAGTACTCTTATGGTCATCCATCAAGCAATTTTCATGGGTTTCAGCATGCCATCCGCATTATAGTTGTCTGTCACCTTCATCACGAGCTTAAATAAATTTATTGCTGATTTTAACCTTCATCACTTCAAAGAAAAAAAAGAGAGATATTTATACTACACGTCAGTGCATTTCATGCACATTGGAGCTCAAAAGTTTGTCTCAACTAAGTTCATCAGGGAAAAAAGTGAAAAAAATATAAACTATGATTCCAGGTATATTTTTTAAAGAAAGCATTATATTGTCCCTTCAAAGCAAGCTTACACTAAAAAAGAGGGAAAATTATACAAGATAACCAATTGTATGAAATTCTACCTTTCCTATTACTGCTTCAGCATTAACATCAGATACTATATGGTCATTAGCACAGATGATCCAGTGCCTCCGATGCAGTTGACATGAACTAAAGGGTACTCCATGAATGATGCATCCTTCGGGCAGAAGAGACATGCGGATTGAATAAGAAAATGCATAATTCTGATGATCAATTTGAAGATCATCAATTTGAAGATCAGTTAACTCCGGAATAAACACAGCAGATGCACGAACCTTAAGAAAATAATCATTGTTATTAGTTTCCATGAAACGAGAAGCGAACAGCAGTTGTGGTGGTAATGCAACTAGCAACAGCAATTACACCATAACAGCTACAATAACAAGAAGAATGAAAAAGACCAAAGATAAAGTCTAGAGGAGCCCTTTGATCTTTATATCAATCCCGGACTCTATCTTATAACTGTTATTATATTCTACCAAAGCCAATAAATATTCTTCTTACGAGGATGCTTTAAAAATGACTTGATTATGACAATAAAAATATTAGAAGAAAGAGAAAAGGCACTATCATGTACAATAAGCACAGCAAGTTGCAAAAGTTAATAGTCTAGCATAATCGGTATAATGAAATGCAATAGAAATCCCACCCTATTAGTACAAAAAGCAATTCACACACGAAAATAGTTCCAGAAACTATTAGCAACTTCACTAAGTGTATAAGCGTACATCCATATCCAAGGCAGTCCAACTGAGCATCTGGGATTAGGAATTCTGCTCAATTTGGAAAAAACTAAAGACCATTCATGCAAATTAAATGTCCTAAATGTTATAGGAATTTTCTCAAAAGGTTCAACGAATGGATAGCTGTAAGAGTGCATATCATTATCCTACTTAATAACATTTTTTCATTTTTTTTTTTTTAAGAAGATAGCATTTTGACCTGTTAGGAACAATTTTTGCCCCTTCAAGGCACATGGTGAAGCATAAGTTTTAAGAGAAATTACAGACAAATTTTTTTCTTTTATTGGCATCGGGTGTCCGGGAACAAAGTCCTGACTAATCCCAGGAGTGCACAGACCCTCGGCAAGGAGTTTTCCGCAAGTGCATCTTTGGTAATTCAAGGGAAAAATCCCCCAGCTCAATGGCACTTAGAGATTGTTTGCACCCAAGGGGATTTAAACCTTAGACCTGGGGGGAGCATACCTCCAAGTCCAAGGCCTTTACCACTTGAGCCAACCCCAATGGGTTACAAAAAAAATTAAACCAGTGCTGATGGATAGAGTCCCATAACAAGCGATGAAAAATTATATAATGTAACACATATCAAGGTGAACATTCTCTTTCAACGACAACTTGCAGATAGCTCAGATTCAACTTGCCTCAAAATTTACTTCCAGGCAACAAAACACCAATGATTTAAGGAAAATTGAAAAAAGTAATAATAATCTAAGCCCTATCATGCCACTTGATCATATAGAATAGATAGTATACTTGAACCAATTCCCTGGTGCAACCTTGAGAACATGATTCTCCATGCAAGGGCCAATATAACAAAGTAAAATGTGCAGGATGCATCAAGCTCCACACTTAGGCCCTGTTTGGTTTCACAAATGGTCTCAACCCATTTCATCCCATCTCATCTCATCTCAACATCCAAACACTATTCAAACACAAACACTTTTCAATTTCAAATTTTCAACTTTTTAACGTTTTTATCTAATCATTACAACTTTCTCAAACTTCCAAACAAAACACAAAAAACAATTCAACTTTTTCAAATCCCAAAAAAAATTATATTAAAAAATTATAATCTAACAATATTTTAACTTTATAATATTTTTATTCAACATTTTCTCTCTCATTTCCCAAAACCCTATAAAACATCTTAACTCAAAACTATTTCACTACCATTCACAAACTATCTCACTACTATTCACATATTTCTCATATCATTTGTGTAACCAAACGAAGCCTTACTGTTCTTCTTACTATGCCAAAAAAGCATAAAAAGTTTAAATATGCAATTTCTACATTTTAACATACTTTAACCCCATTGGTTACAGCAGTGGAACAGAATGGAGGTTCCTCTGGAAACAAACTGATGCTTCTGATACCACCCTCTTCATGGAGTTTAATGACACCATTTTCTAAGCGACGACCATGTTCTTCTAACCATAACAGCATAGCATCCTGCTGTTGATCATCATTGAAATCGTGCACAGAATTTATCAGTGCATTTGGCACGCATGGAAGCATTTCTCCATCAATTGGAAGATTTTTAGTACCGACATGGAGTTGACCGGTGGTACAGTTGAGGAAAAAGAACTTTTCAACATATGTGGAAGAAGCAGCCACAACAATATACTTTGATCTGCTGGAGAAACTTGGGTGATGCAAAATGACCTTTGTATTGGAAATCACCTCATTTAAAGGTAACAAATACACATTTATAATGTGGTGATAAAAAGAATAGCCACCTATGAGGCCCAATAAACTTCCATGTGCACTTACTATAGATTTGGAAGTAAATTCTTGGCCATCACAAAAACGATAAAGGATCCTAGTGGGAAGAGGCAATTTCACTTTCAAGATCCTCTCAAACTCCTGAATATCAGCTTCTGATACACCCGTGCGAAGTGTAGCCTTAGCCTCTGGAAAATTAATGTCTAACCAGTTGTTAAGTCTCCCCCAACATCTTTTAACTCGTATGACCAGCAGCCAAGGATACATACTGAAAGCTTCCCGCCATATTTGATAAGACGCCTGGAGAGAGAGGGAAGAGTAGGTCAGTCAAGAAAAGAGTCACTTGAAATGACCTCACGATATAACACAACCTAATAGAGCATTAAAACTAACTTCATAGATCTGCAGCTAGATTGTTTGTTCTTACAAACGTAAGCAATATCTGCAATTCAACTTCAAAATGAAGAGTTGACTGCACATACAAAAGCAATAGTATGCATCTCAGAAATGGCACTGATCAGTACTGTAGAAACTGTACTCCAACAGAGGTGTCACTCTTAAAGTTGGAGAGCAGGCAACCCGCGTCTAACATAAGCTATTTCTTTTGGAAGGTACTAAAAAGTCTTCGAAGTACTTCAAAACATATGACCACCAGAAATTGACTTTGCTAATGGGGTGGTCTACTAACATACCTGTTTATCTCAAGACAAGGAGTAAAAAATGTATGAGTAAACAACGTCTAGCATTGACCCCTCAGAACTTGACTCAGGCTGTCATGTCAAAGAATTTTTCCATACATAAATTTCGGCAAGAAGTTTCTCAGACTGAAAAGAAAGGCACCCCACTCAATTCAACCAACCCACGTACCTCTCGTTGAGTGAAAAAAGAAAAGCCAAACCAAGACCCCACTACATGAAAAATGAAACCAAACAGTTTTACTCTCAACTGAGTACTCAATAAAATCATAAGTGGAAATTCAAAACCATGTTCCGAACCTCAAAAATCCTTCTAACATAGATACACTGACAAACGCCTCATCTTTTTTCGGCTGCTGAAATTGGACCAAGAATTCACTTTTCCATAATTCACTAGCCATCGAAGAAACATAAAATGCAATCAACGATTCAAATTTCGCCAAGATTCCAACCTTTCACTTCCTTCCTTCAAACACCGCAATTAAGAAATATGTGTATATATATATATAGTAAGTATGAAATATGATTTAAAATAAAAGAAATGGAACTAGAATTGGAATTGACACAAGCATAAAAGAAGAGAAACTAGCTAGAAATGAGTGAGGGGGGTGGTATAAGGGAGAAAGAGAACCTTGAAAGAAGGGGTAGGGTTTCCGAGAGGGTCAATAGGCTGATTGAGATCAAGATCTTGGGAGCAGAACTTGAACCAAAGGGAATCCTCCGAGGCAAAAGACCTCAGCTTCTTGCTGACGCAAGCCGTTACGGCAGTGTATTTGGCACCTAACTTCGACAGGATAATGTGCAAGGCCAGGTCTCCCACTGCCTCCAAATCCATCTGTCTCTCCCTCTCTCTCTCTCCTACAAAACTCAAGTCTCTCTATTTGTCGCTCGTTTTGGTAAGAGAATAGATTGCTACCGACTGCTATTGCTAGGAACACCGAATATACCTTGGTCGTTATCCGGAGGAAGGCCGAGCCGAGCCGAGCCGAGCCGAGCCGAGCCGAGCCTAGCCTAGCCTAGCCTAGCCTCCCAGCTTGAGCTAGCCGAATCGAGTCGACTTGCTCAATGATTCGAATCAATACCAGAGCTGCGGCCATTCCGAGCTGCGGCCGTACACTTATTACGGGTTGTGAAATTCACAAAAAAGATCTCGCCCTATTCCGAGATGTGTTCACACACAAAAGATGCGTTATACATACAATGTGTGAAAGATAAACGGTCGGTTCGGTTATATAGAGAAGAGACGACGAAAAATATATGATTAATAATAAAATAATTTATAAATAATAATAGAAATGATTTGAATTAATATTTGGACGGTGCTACGTCCATTTCTCTTAATTCTTGTTGGGAGCTACTCGTTAAAAATAATTGGTCTTTTTTTTGTTGTTTTCTATACATATATTTTTTAACACTTTTAAATATTTTTAAAAAAAATTAAAATATTATTAAAAAATATTTTCTTAATTATTAAGTAAAAAATAAAATAAAAAATTTCAGCAGATCATCGAGCGATAAGAACCAGTGGTGAGAGTATCATTTTCCTTAAGATTTTTACAAGATTTTAGAAAATATGATATAAAAAGTTGAATAAAAAACTTATAAAGTTAAAAGAGAATTAGAATATAATTTTTTAATAAAGTTAAATCAAGCCAGATTTGGTTTCACAAACTTTTCAAATTATCTTATCTCATCTCATCTCAACATTCAAATATCATTTTTCAATTTTAACTTTTTAAGTTTTTAAATTTTTCATTAAATCATTACATAATCATTACAATTTTTTCAAACTTCCAAACAAAATACAAAAAAAAATAATTCAACATTTTCAAATCTCAAAACAAAATTTATATTAAAAAATTATATTTTAACCCTCTTTTACTTTATAATTTTTTTATTCAAATTTTTCTTTCTCCTTTCTTAAAACTCCATAAAAATATTAATTCAAATCATTTCACTATTATTCATAAGTTATCTCACTACTATTCACAGATTTATCCTCTCATCTCATCTGTATAACCAAACAAGTCTGAAGGGGTCGCACACAAATTCATCCTACTCACTCTTGCCCGAGTTTTATGAAAGAAAAATTATATCCGTAAACTGGTGTGATAAAACATTTAGCTTGTTTGGGAAGTGATATGATAACATCTCATAACTTCTCATCTCAAAGCTTATCATAATTTTCTTTCCAAATGTTATTCAAATACAAATATTTTTCAATTGTAGTTTTTCAACTTTTTTCATATAATCGTTACTTAATCATTATAAATTTTTCAAACTTCTAAACAAAACACAAAACATAATACAAATTTTTAAATTTCAAAACAAAAATTATATTAAAAAATTATATTCTAAAAATATTTTACTTTATAATATTTTTATTTAATTTTTCCTCTCTACTTTTTCAAAACCCAATAAAACATATTAATTCAAATCATTTCACTACTATTCATAGACTGTTTCATTACTATCGGCAAATTTCTCATCTCATTTTATTACCCAAACATACACTTAATAAAATGTTTACATAGCATAATTTGATTCGAAAAATAAATTTTAGAATTTGAATCATATAAATAAAATCTTACCATTTAAGTGATGTGAATGGCGTGTTTTATGCACCAACTTGAGAATAGAATAACTCTTATAAAATAGGTGATGGGATAAGGCACGTGTTAGGGACGTGTTTCGTACCCTGGCCAGACAAGCTCAATGCAACTTGGAATACAAGAAAAGTGAGGGCTCGATGTGTGGGTGACATCTCTGATGCCTAAATTAGTTTTGTCTCTTGAGAGAGCTTGCGATGAATACAAGTCTAAATTGTACCTGTATTTAGGCTTTTATACCTCCCACCTAGTGGGGCCTTTGTTTCCTCTGTGCCTGGGGTGTCCGCCGATTGTTTTGGGTGCCATGACATTGCATTTAACTCAGCTGCTCCCCCCAGTCCCTTGGGTCATGTCGCCTATGACAAGTGGTGAAATGCGGCCTTTCTCCTTGCAGCCTTACCTTTTGTGGGATAGAATCTCTTGTCGGGATCTCTTGTCAATGACCCATATCTGGTCATTTAATGTGGCGTGGCTCCCCGCGAATTAGCCGGACAGAGGCATGCTCGTGTGAATGTTGTCCCCTCTTTCTGCGCTGATCTAGGCCCTCTTCTCCTTTACCGTTTGTGGGGCTAGTTATATTCTGGCCTTTGGGCCTTGTCGAGGTGGACCGGACCCAGTCTGATGAGGGATGAAAATACCCCCTCCAGCATGCATGTCTATTGATAAAGTAAAAGCTAATAATAAGACAAGTAAAGACAGATCTACGACATCTTGCATGTCCAGTTACCCTGCAAATTCTTACCATATGAGCGCAGTGAAAATTTTCTTTTTACCTCGCGACACTTGAGTGATTTGTAACATATAACAACTCGATTTGTATTGGTTGTCTGTAATGGTACACTTTCTCACACTTGGGCTAATGTGTGATAGTTCGATCTCCATGTTCCATCGTGCAACGAGGATCGCAGGATCTGTTCCCTATGTTTCCTCTCAATGACACTTGTCACCTTCCTACTAGGAGTTGTCTAATTGACGCTAACCCTCTATTTAAACTCCCAGTCCCGGCTTTATCATTTCTTTCCTACTACCATTTACTCGTTCTTGCCTTCTCTTCGAAAATCCCCAACTTCTCTCTCTCTCTCTCTCTCCATCTTTTCCCCTCCTTCAAAAAACCCTAGCCTTTTTCTTTCTCTGTTCTTTTCTTCCTCTACATTGATTTTGTACCAGGTACGACAATTCCTAACCGACATTTATTTGAAGAACATGAGTCCTTGACACACTTGAAGGAACAAGATAAGTTGTTAACTAGAATGCATTCTAAGTGGAAAGACTGTATTGAGACTTTTCCTCATGTATTCAAATATACACAAGGTATGAAAAATTTTGTGGTTGAAGCTTTAGCAAGAAGGTATGTCCTTGTCTTCATTTTAGATGTAAAATTGTTAAGACTTGAAAATGATAAGGAATTGCATGCTAATGATAATGACTTTACTAGTGTGTATGGAACATATGAGAAAGCCTCATTTGGTAAGTTCTATAAACTAGATTAGTACTTGTTTAAAGAGAATAGATTTTGTCTGCCTACTAATTTTATGCATAAGTTGCTTGTGTGTGATGGACATTGTGACGCCCCTAAAGTCCGCTTGGGATCGGACGGATATTTGAAGCATCCAGACATGGAACACAAGGTTACCTGTCCCCATTCATGACATATAAGATGCAATATTCCTAACATGCATTTAGCATTATGCAATATTCGCAGCGGATAATTTTTTTCTTTAGCAATACTATGCACCAAACTGAAATATCCCAAATACATAAAACATACTTCATACATAAATACATACTAAACAACTGAGATTACAATACTAGTCCAAAATGGTTGTGATCAAAAGAGTGATGGAGATTGAACTCCACAAATACAAGTAGTAATCTGAGGTAACTACTGTACTAACACCTACGTCGCATCGTCGCTTAGTCGACCGTTTCCAGTTGGTCGATTCTCGATTCTCGATTCTCCTTCAGATCCTGTAATAAGATCTACCATTCGGGGAGAATGGTAGTTAGGACTACCACAGTGAGATTTGATTACAAATCTCAGCAAGTTAACTGGAAACTTCCACACAGGTTAATGATGCATTCATGGAAGTAAAAGCATGAATGCATAATCAAATCATAAGTAATCATAACATAACTTGACATACAACATAACATAACTGGCATAACTTAAACTGAAACTGAAGCTTAGCATGAACGTGACTTGAAACATAACATGGACTTGAAACATAGCATGAACGTGAATTTGAAACATAACATGAACGTGAACATGCATAATTTGAACATGAACTTGAAACATAACATGAACCTGAGCATGACATAACATAAATGTGAACTTGGAACATAACGTAAACGTGAACATAACATAACATGAACTTGAAACATATTCTTGTCTCATGGGATTACCATGATTGCGTGAACGTAAACTTGAACATAACATAACGTGAAATATGACTTGCACGTGAAATGCATGAACTTGGAATCTTATTCAATAGACTTAATCATTAAAGTGACCATATGGGTGCTACACAAGTCCCCTTGAGCCGTGTGTCTCTGTCGATTACCGCATCACATCACAAGTTTCTATACCAGCTGTGAGTGCGTTAATACGTACTCCACAGCTGTGAGTACGTGTCACAATTGCTGTGTCTCACGTAGTGTATGCTCCACAGTTGTTATGGCCCCATACTTCATGCTCCACAGTTGTTGTGGCCCCATGACTTATTTGTTTGTGCCACACTTGTTGTGGACACACGTAACATGAACATGTGACGTAACGTGACGTAACATGAACATGACATAAAAGACAGAAGTCCTGACGTAGCATAACATGACATGAACTAAGACGACAAACATGACATACTTCGAGACATAAATGTAACAGAGAATATTTCATAACATGGCATACATGTAACATGCAACATTTCGTAACATGGCATACCATATAACAGACAATATTTCTTAACATGGCGTAATATGTGACAGTGAATATTACGTGACATGAAATACATGTAATAGATGGCATACTTAACTTAACATGACATACTTGCAATGTATAGCAATACGTGACAGAATATCTTGTGTAACAGATGAATAATTCATGACGGAATAAATTCTGTGTAACAGATAAATATATAATGACTTGGCACGGCACATATGATAACATGCATACATACACTTTAGTTCCTTTACTTATCACTCATACACATTAAACAGATAGTAAGTTAACAGCTAACTTACCTCGATCTTCGCGCTTTGAGACAAAACTCAAGTGTGATCACGAGAAACTGAAAGTAGTGATTTCTAAAAATTAGAACTTAATCATTAACAATTAGAAATATAGAGAAATATCAATTTAGAGTAAAATTACCATTTTACCCTCTACATGCGGGAAAATGACCATTTTACCCCTAACTTAAGGATTTTGCATCCTAACTCCAAAAATCACCAAAATTTACATACCTTATGTAAATTTCGTCCTAAACTCAAATATCAATTCAGAAAATTTTAAAACTAAACACAACCATTAAAACTCCATAGGGCCAAAACTTACAAGGCTATTTCTTTTGATTTTGTTGTAATTCTCTCAAATTTCAGAACTCATGATTAAATCAAAATTTTTCTTCTACTATACTCATAAGATATTCCTAAGAATAATCATGTTTTGAATCATGAACAAAAGTTATCAAAATCACTAAAACCATACTTGAACTTTTTGGTTTTTTTTCTAAGTTCAAAACAGAATTTTGTTTCTAACTTGTTTTGATCAACCTCTTGATCCATGACTTATAAAGATGTGATCTTCAAACCAAAACGTCACATGGTTTAAAAAGATGTTCTAAAACAGATCCAAACTACAAACTCAAGATCACATGGTTAAACATCACCCAAAGCATAAAGTTAGCCAAGAACATCATCACTTTGGCCTAACCAAATATCTCAATGCATAAAATTTCATATCTTCAAAACTAGCATCAAATATCTTCAAAATAACATTCTAACATGTATATAAGATGCTTAGGACCTTCCAATAAAAATATCAAAGCCATTGGAATAAGATTAAACCATAAAAGATTTAAGCTTTCTCAAAACAGAAACTGTTTTTCCTCTTCCAGTGTTTCTAAGTTTCTAGACCTAAGAAAATATTTCACCAAAACTTTTAATCATGCAACAAATCCTCAACTAATAATCATATACACATGTTAACAGTACTTCATAAAAAGTTTGGACCAAGATCTATTCATTAGCTTGGTCAAAAACTCCAAAATATAACACACTCTCCAGTTTATCGCCCAGAATGATCTTTCTAGGGTCTAAACAATGTTTTACCAATCAAATGATATCCAAATGAAAAAACACAGGTATCCACGTAAACTAGACTCCAAAATAAATAACTTTCATGAAGGAAAATTTGCGAGAAAACACTTACAAAAGCTTCGAAATAGGCGTTCAAAAGAGGTACAAAAAACTGCCCGAGAGTGTCTTTTGTGCTCTATGAAGGAAAAGTGTAAAGGAGAGTTGATTTTCGTGGGAAGTGGACTAGAGAGCCTCTTACACAAGTTATGGAAAGTGATAGGACTGAAGGAAAGGTTGAGTGTTGGCCTTTTCTTCTCATAAAAATCAGTCCAAGATCTTTTCTCAAAGTGGAGTGTAAGAGTAAAAGAGTGAGGTGGCCCTTTAGCTTTGTACTTCAAGAACCTTCTAGGCCCTTCTTGCAAAGATCTGGCCAGCCAAGTGGGGGTACAAAACTTAGCCATGAAGCAATGCTAATGTGGTCAATTTCGTGGGCCTTAGTAGGCCTAAACCGAATGGGCCTAAATTTTGGGGTTTAAAGAGGGTTTGGGTTGCTATCAAGCCCAAATCCAATATCACTTGGTCCAATCAAATTTTCAAGGTTAACAAGGTTGGATAATGATGTTCTAATACAAATTTCAAGGATTAATAGCATGTGGAAGTGATTTAATCAAGTGATTAAACACAATACTAGAAATCAGATTAGAATAAGTTTAGAGGCCAACTTTAGAGTTTTGGGGAAACCGTTTAGGGTTCCGATTTCAACAATACTTTTGGGCTTTCAATTGGATTCCCACCATTTAGGGTTTTACTAGGATGGAAACCCTCTTGGATCTGGCACAATTTGGTTGAGCAGATAAAACAAAATTTTGCTTAAGTGGCATGATTTCACACCTTGAATCCTTCAAATCCATCAAACACTCCTCATGGTGCTAAGTGTCTAATATTATTCATTAAGTGTGGCTAAGATCTTGCCAAGTGTTCAAATAAAATTTCTATAATCTAATTTGGACATTTCACACTGTGATTTTGAAGCACTGCAATTGGTGCGCTCACCGAGGTTACTCTTCACTTCGAAAAAGTAAATCATAAACTTAACACTAAAAATTCCTAAATATTCATATTAACCTACAATGAAAATATTTTACACTAATTCAACCTCGAAGTGCCCCTAAAAATAATTTCACAATTTCCAACAGACTTTTCGTCCGGAATTATGAAAATAGGCTATTGGCTATAAAATCTTAAATAATCCACTGTAGACCATAATGCATTCTGACACTTCTAACCACCTCAAAAAAATAAAACTCATATTTCTAGCACCATAGTGAGTGATAACACTGACTATGTTGACAGACTAAAACCTATGCGATTGGTCGATTTGTAAAAACTTATGGGGTTTTTACGAAATTCCTAAAAGTCAATAGAAATTCCACCAATGAATTTCTAGCGGGCTGTTACAGACATGGTGGTTTGTTGGGTAACCTTGGTGTAAGGAAGACTTTTGTTGTGTTGCATGAACATTTTTGGGAATATCATTTGCCATTCAATGACCTGTTGCATAGACGTTTGTGGAAGTATCATTTTTCATTCATTGATGTGTTGCATGAACGTTTATGGGAGTACCCTTTGCCATTCATTGACGTATCGCACGAACGTTTGTGGAAGCATCATTTGTCATTCATTAACGTGTTCCATAAACATTTGTGGAAGTATTACTTGCCATTCATTGCGTTTGCATATAATTGGAGTGGTCATTTTAGTGTAAGGAAAGATTTAGATTTGTTTCATAAACGTTTGTAGGAGTATCATTTGCCATTCATTGAATTGTTACATAGACGTTTTCAGGAATATCATTTGCCCTTATTAGAGTGTGCATATAAAACCTTCCATACTACTATTTCTTATTCTCCGTTTGAAATTGTTTATGGTTTTAATCTACTTACTCCTTTAACTTTGATGCTTTTGCTTGTTAATGATAGGAGTAGCTTGAATCAACATTTTTAAATTTTTGAGAAAATTAATGAAAATGCATATAAAATGGATCTTCCAGGTATGTATCATGTTTCTGTTATTTTCAATGTTACTAACCTCTTTCCCTTTGATCCAGGTGGAGATTCGAGATTGAATCCTTTTGATGAGAGGGGGAATGATGGGAACCAAGGTGGGCCTAGTCTTAAAGATATGTTGCAAGTTCCAGATGAGTCAATTACAAGTTCAAGGGCTTAAAGGATGAAGATTAAGTTTTGATTCATTTGATAAGTTATGGAAATGACAACAACATGACTTAAAGACTTTGGGCACTTGAAAGCTTTCAATTTATTTAATTCATTTAAATGACATATTTATTAGTTTAGAATAATTGGGTTTATTATGAGAATGACTTAAGGGGGCCTATGCAAGGGCATGTTGGGAAAGTTATTATTTTATTGAACTAGGGTTTAAAGAGGTTACTGTAGCCGTGACACTGTAGCCGCAGCACTGTTCATCCAGGGGCGTTTTGGGTAAAATGGACTTTATTTTAGCTAAGGTTTTAATTAGGTTTTGGTTTAAATACTCTTTGTAGCCTCATTTTCAGAAATTTACGAAATTTGATGAATTTATTCATTGTGAGTTGAGTTTATCTCATCTTGCTCTTAATTGAACTTTTGAACTTATCAAAGGCAAATCACAACCTTTATGGCGTTCCTCTTTTGTAATCTGGGTTCTTGAGACGTGTTCTTCAACGGGTCTAGATTTTAATATAATCTAGATTCTTGAAACGAGTTCTCATTGGGTCTAGGTTCTCCATCCATTGACTTGATTTTGGCTTTCTTGGGGAGTTTTCAAATTGATTGTGGGTTCAAGGGATTTCATTCCCGCTGGTTCATATCATGATGGCACCCAAAAATTCTTCTCTTTCCTCATCTTGGGGCTTGCACTCATCTCGCCCTGAGGGGTCTTCTCAAAGCCCTGGGGCTTTTGCTCACGATAGCCCTCAGTATTTTGAGGGATACCACTAGTCAGTGGTCAACACCCTGTCGGATCTGGACGAGGTGAGGAGTTCATTTGGAGGGCATGACTCTATTGTTTTGGAAGTTTCGGGGCTCGCTGCAAGGTTGTGGACTAGGAGGGGTTCGCCAAAAAGTTCGTACTATACCCCTCCATTTTCTGAGGGAGTCGTTCGCCTCCCGCGGTGCAAAGACTCCAAGCGAGCAACTCATCAATACGGGTGTTGTTTAGGCCCCAGTTGAGTGGGTGACAGAAGTAGGTGCCATGCAAACATTCGGATAGGAGCAGGTGGCTGATGCAGGTGCCGCGGAGGTATCGGGACAGGAGCCGGTGACTGATGCTGCCAGGGGTATGGGCTCTGCTCCCCAGGCTCCCTTTTCCTATCCACTCAAGCAGCTAGAAGGCTTGTGGTGGGCCATTCGGGGAGGAGGGGCATGGCGCTTTAGAATTGCCTGAGCCCTTTGGAACCCGACCTTCTAGATCCAAATTGAGCATTGATAAGGCCCGACATAGCTGAGAAGCTCATAAAATTCCTAATCTCTGTAAGTCTTCTCTCCGCTTGCCTCCAATCTTTTTCCTTTATTATTCCTCCATTCAACGATTCCATGTTGGTATGTTAAAGAGTTGACTCTTTGGCTGCTTTTAGATTGTCGATTGGAGAGGCAAGTTGGAAGAGGAGGTCCATGCGTAGTGTTCTTTTGTTGTCCAAGCTCATCGAGAGGTCATTAAGGTACGAACCGAGAGGGATGAGGCGGCCGCCTTTGCCTCTATGTACACATCCGTTCTCATTGTTGAAAAAAGAAGGTTTCTACTCTCTGAAATGATGTGGCCTACCTCTAAAACGACTTGGCAAAATCAAGGGAGAAGATAGCTCGTTGTCATCTCGAGGCCAAATTGTTGGAAAAAAAGTGAGATACCGGGTGGGATTGATTAGCCCACTATGAAGGAGAGCTAGAGCGAGATACCGAGCGGCATTCGTTCGATCCTAAGTGATGGGCAATTCGAATGCTCAAGTGTGGAACATTTGGATTCCAAGGCAAGGATCGAGATAGTCAAGGGATTATTATCGCCCGTAGCTTGCCATGAGTCAAAGGACTCAACATGGTGGGGTGAGGGTTGAGAAGTCAAAAGACTGTCATTGCCCGTATTCGGCCTCGAGTCAAGGGACTCAACTTAGAGGGCGAGGGTTAAGCAGTTGAGAGACTATCATCGCTCGTATTTTGTTGCGAGTCAAGAGACTCGACTTTTAGGGCGAGGGTCGAGCAATAGAGAGACTGTCATCGCCTGTATTTCACCGCAAGTCAAGGGGCTCAACTTAGAGGGCAAGGGTCGAGCAATCGAGAGACTCTAATTGCCCGTGGTTTTTGGATATGGAAGCAGGCATCCTGTAATGATAAACACATGGTCGTGGAAAACAAACAATCTTA